>NW_010169901.1:29048-44448 GCF_000695765.1 Mesitornis unicolor
CTGAACTATGGATGCATGTTAATGATGACAAACATGTTCATATACTGACTGCAGTTTAGAAATTCATACACTGCGTGGAAGTGTTGTGCTTTAAGCTTTATTTAGACTATGTGACATTCTCTTAATTTTTTTTCTTACCTTCAACAATAAACTAAAAGATTAAGTACTCAGTCTTACATAAACAGTGCAAAACGCAGTGCTGTTGTATTTAGTATCCAAATACTGTTTGAAATTCAGCAATGCAATGGCAGCAATCACTTATTCTCATGCTAATAACATGTTAAGTTTTACTGAAAAATAAAAAAAAAGGAGAGGAAGAGAGATTTGCTCCTGGAAGGAAGATTTTTTTTTAAAAAAGGCCTCCCTCCTGTTCATTTTAATGTAATTGATAAGTCATCTCTAGATTCACAGCAGTCTGCACAGTGTACCAAGGGGAGGATCTGATCTTAATTATATTCATGATCATTTCTTGAAATAATGAGTCTTCACCTGTAAGGGGCTGAGGATAGAGCATTGCAATGAAAGATGGATAAGTCTTGGTATAAAAGGGAAAATATGCATCTTTGTTAGCAATGAAAGTAAGTTTTATGTTGGTGGTTGTTGTTATAGGGTGGATTTTACCATGTGTTGATGTGTTGCCCCAAAGTACATACACTCCTGGCCCTCTTCTGTTGTTGACACTGCAGTTCTGAATAAACATTGGGTTATACTGGGCTGTTGCTTGAGTGATGTGTCAGCTTTGCACGTAGGTAGTGCAAGCTAAAGTTCAGGCTGCCAGTTGGAGGTGTTTTCCTGTGTTAGAGCCAGTGATGACTATAAGACTGATACTTCTCTTTACTTTTCCCCTTTGAGCCATTCATTTAGATGAAGGAGCAAATCATCTGAACATCTTAGTCACCTTCTTGAATATCAGGACTATAAGGGCCTCAAGGAGCTACACTATCTTCTAACCTCCTTTGCAATATAGAAGTCAATTCAGCTTCTCTGAACAAAGGGAGTACATCACTAGTTCTGAGAACAGAGGGGAGGAGGGCTTTTTTTGTACTGGAGATGCCTCCTGGACATTGTAAAGTTCTGTGGTTTGCACAGCAAGGATTATCAGATGCAATTTCCTTCACAATCAATGCAATTCATGCCCCTGTTGTCTTCAGAAGTAATTTCGTTGTTTTCACAAGAGAGGTGGACAAAGATTTAACACAGTATGCTGTAAACGAGGTTCACTGTCATCAGTTTATCTTAGAGGAATTTTAGACTGAATTGCCTACTTGAATTAAGTGAGGTACCAATCCTACCAACATGGTCTGTCTACCCTTTCTTCCTTCTGTTTTTGATTCCCTGAAGAGATACAAAGAATTATGGAAATCTGTTTAGAGCTGAACCAATGTGGAACATCTAGCCTACAAAAACTTCACCAATTGAAAAAAAGGTTTTATAACTGTATTTCAACAAAAGTCTCTTAATTTGCGTTACTCAGCTAAGCCTCTGAAAAAAAGTGACAGCTCTATCACAGCATGCTGAACCAAAGCAGAGCAAAAACTGGAGCATCTCTCTTATGAGGTAAGGCTGAGAGACCTGGGTCTGTTTAGCCTGGAGAAGACTGAGAGGGGATCTTGTTAATGCTTACAAATATTTAAAGGACAGGTGTCAAGAGGCTGCACTTTGAATACTGTATTCAGTTTTGGGCCCCTCACTACAAAGAGGACATTGAGATGCTGGAGCATGTCCAGAGAAGGGCAAGGAAGCTGGTGAAGGGTTTAGAGCACAAGTCTTATGAGAAATGGCTGAGGGAGCTGGGGTTGTTTAGTTTGGAGACAGGGAGACTGAGGGGAGACCTTATCGCCCTCTACAAATATCTGAAAGGAGGTTGTAGCGAGATGAGGGTCAGTCTCTTCACCCAAGTAGCTAGGGACAGGATAAGAGGAAATGACCTCAGGTTGCTCCAGGGAAGGTTTAGATTGGATATTAGGATTTTATTTTTTTTCTTTTACTGAAAGAACAGTCAAACACTGGAACTGCCCAGGGAGGTGGTGGAGTCATCCCTGAGGTGTTCAAGAAGTGCATGGATGTGGCACTTCAGGACATGGTTTAGTGGGCATGGTGGTGTTAGGTTGACGGTTGGACTTGATGATCTTAGAGGTCTCTTCCAGTCTTAGTGATTCTATGATTCTGTAGTGATAGGACAAGGACAAATGGCTTCAAGTTGTGCCAGGGCAGATTTAGGTTGGATATTAGGAGGAATTTCTTTACTGAAAGGTTTGGAACAGGCTGCCCAGGGAGGTGGTTGAGAAAGCATCCCTGGAGGTGTTTAGAAGATGAGTAGATGTTGTGCTAAGGGACATGGTCTAGTGGCGGACTTAGGGCTGGTTTGATGGTTGGACTTGAGGATCTTAAAGGTCTTTTCCAACTGAAACCATTCTATAATTCTATTATTCTATACTGTCTTTAAGCAATTTGTACACTGGCACTTTAGTAGGATATGCAACAATGTTGTAAGTCATCATTTCAAGGACAGGAGTTTATCTTGTTGCAAATCCTAATAATCTGCTGGATGAATTAAAGGCAGCAAAACCAGAAGAAAGCCCAGATTTTAGTCTGGTGATACAGGAGGAATTACAGTTACTTAAAATTTTAATGAAAAGATACCTTAATTCAAGGCTTCTAAATGTGCTGCCAGCTTTAATCCCCACCAAAAATCCTTTGGTTTGCTTCTCCAGGATCATTCTTTTCTACATTTCCTTAATGACAGAGAATATTGAAGCCTCACTATCGACTTGGTAAGAGTGAGGACTTGGAGAAGCCCATTAAGGAAAGAATCATCAAAACTTAAAACTGTGTTGTTTGAATTTTGGTAGTATGTGAAAGTCTCTAGGTCTTTCCCTTCCAAACCAAGGTACCTGATAGATGAGTTAAGCCAGTAACAGTTACATTTATTTGCTTTAGATACTGTATGTGGATTTACTGTTATAAACTTGGGAATGATTAACAGCTTCAATTTAAGATATAAAAGAAGTTAAGTCTCTCTGGCTCTTGAATATTCTTCTTGGTCTGTAATTACCACCACAAAAAGATATAGGAAGACTACTTAAGTCCATGCTCCTTATTCTAGTCCCCTTCCAAATGCTTGAATATGAATAACAGATGAAAGATGAACTCTGAGTCAATGACAAGAAAGATGTGTTTTCTCACTCAATGGCATAGTTTGATGATGCTCTGTTCTTGAAATGGAAGTCAGTCTGATTCCAGGAGCATCTGTAGAATATGAAGCTCATTTCAGTACTGTCATTTTCTGAGCCTCTGATATTGATAAGCTGACGTTCCTTTAATGCTTATGTTCTGATTATAGAAAAAGGAAGCTTTAGCATTACTGAAATAATGTTATTCCAAAATAACCTGGTATTTCTTGTAGCTTTTTTAACAGAGACGTGCAGAGCAACAGCAGTGACAGCTTCATTCTTGTGCAGACTCTGATGAATTTAAGATCATAATCCTTGTGATATGATCCCATGGCAAAAATATTTCCTGGAAAGAGCTAGTCATGCCAAACAGTCATAGAAATGGTTTGGGTTGGAAAAAACCTTAAATATCGTCTAGTTCCAACCCCAGTGCCATGGGCAGGGACACTTCCCAGCAGATCAAGTTGCTCAAAGCCCTGTCCAACCTGGCCTTGAACACTTCAAGAGAGGGGGCATCCACAACTTCACTGGGCAACCTGTGCCAGTGTCTCACAACCCTCACTGTAAAAAAAAAGCTTTTCCTTTGCTCTAAATCTACCCCCTTTTACTTTAAAACTCTTGCCCCTTGTCCTATCACTACATGCATCTACAAGGTCTCTCTACATCTTTTTTATAAACCCCTTTAAGTATTGGAAGGTCACAGTAAGGTCTCCCTGTACCCTTTTGTTCTCCAGACTGAACAACCTCAACTGTCTCAGCGTTTCTTCATAGGAGAGGTGTTGCAGCACTCTGACAACTTTTGTGTCCCTCCTCGGGACCCATTCTACAGGTCCATGTCTTTCTCACGCTGGGGTCCCCAGAACTAGATGCAGTACTCCAAGTGGGGTTTCACAGGAGCTGAGTAGAGGGAAAAGGAAAGAGTCATCTCCCTTGACCTGCTGGCCACACTTCTATTAGTGCAGCCCAGGATATGATCTGCTTTCTGGGCTGCAAGATGATGCATCCTCCTAATGTAGAAAAGAATTTTATCTAAAAAGTGGTCACTTTTGCCTTTCTACTATTGTCAGAAGAGCATCACAGAGCATTTTCATTTTTTCTTATGCAAAACATGCCACCTTCTCACCATTTGCTACTCTTACGTGTTTCATAATGACCAAACAGGACTTACGAGGGTCCAGAGTGTGTCTAAGCTACTGTTGATCTTGGTTTTAAAATACTGTGCTGTCTGGGAAGTGACTGCATTTTTTTGTTATCTGATTTCTTCCAAACAGTCATGAAAGAGGCAGTTCTCAGGATAAATCTTGGCTATTTTATATACAGATATGCCTTTGGTAGAGGTATTACATCCTGTTTCAGAAACATTGGTGGAAATTTCTCTTGTGTTTGTGTCTATTGAAGAGCACTGGAAATTTTACATTACTGACAAGAAAGAATTCAAGGAAATCTTGTAATGCTTTTACACTCATGAGTAAAGAACCTTGCAGACTAGGGCATGCATGCAAAGTTTGCACTTAGCAGTATGTGAAAGAATACGAAGCAGAATGCAAAATGAGAACAGTCATTTCAAAAAAGAGAAACTTTGAAAAGGTTAACATATATGCTTAACAAATGCCATTGTCAGGGAAATGTTTGTGAGAGCTCTGGCTTAAGAAAATAGAATTTTTGTGGAGAAGGAAAAAGTCTGATGATTTTTAGTTTATAAGGGACACAATGGCTGCTGGCTTGACATTAAAAAACAATTTTGAAATTACATCCTGAACAAAATCTTTCATATTTCCGTGAAATGACGCATCTTTTATCCTGCTTTGACTGGGATTTTGGGTCTGAATGCATGTTGTGTACGGTATTTCTAATGGTATTTCTCCACTCACTAGTTCTGACCAAGTGATCTCTCTTTCAGGCTGCAGTATTTAACAATTTTAAACTAATATCTTTTCTTCACAATTTTATTTGAGTTTCCTCAGGGTGTTACTGAAGTCTATCTGTTGTTTTTTTTTTCATTCGTGGAACAAGACAATGCAAGAAATGCTCTTGTGGGCCAGACTAATGGTCCATCTATCCTGGTGCTTATTCTATGACAGTGGCTACATAGCAAGCAGTTTAGGGAGAACACATGGGCTGGTCTGCTTTCTGTGGTACGTTTCCCTTTTACTCCCTGGGCATCTGTCATTTTTTGATTTGTGATGTTAGAGGGGTCATCCTTACCTCTGCCCTTCAGTATCTGTTCAGGATCTTCTGCCCATGAATTTATCCTTGAGCCTGAATTATGTGGAAGCTAATCCTTGTGGTATTGTGATTCAGGGAATGAAGTTGTTAGGTGTTTGCATTTCTGAGAATTATCCTGAGCTTTTGCTTCTGAGCACCAAGTAGGATGAAAAGTATTCATAATGACTTCTGCTATAGTAAATAACTCAGTTTTGAATTGTTCATCTTTGTGTGTTCAGTAACCTTCCAAACATTTTGTAATTTGTATCTAGCTTGGGATTGATAGTGGTTTGGATGAAAACTTTCCCCAGTTATCCCCTGCCATAAGGAATTTCATCCAAACACTTGTGTCATGTGAAGAATTATTCAAATTCTTATATGTAAACAGGATTGGTGAGATGTGAAGAAAACCTTCGTGAGTATGTATTGGCCGAAACCAAAACTTCCAAGATATTCAGTCCAGCCTGTTACTTGCTGGAAAACCTCTGGGATAAACCTATTTATCTGTACTGTCACTTCCCTCACAAAGCAAAGAAACACTGCTATAGTGATAAGACTTTTTCCATTGTATAGCTCATATTTGGAGGATTTAAGGAAAATTCTTAAGATTCAGCAGTAGTCAATTTTTAAATATAAATCCACTGTTATACCATACAGTGTGGTAACTACACTGATTTGTCTATGGAGGTGAGGGAGAGTATCAACTGCTTTCTGATTTTAATTTGTTCTTTTTAAAGCAAAATTCTGTAGTTTTTCCACTGGAGAAGACAACAACAGAAATATGTATTTGTGCTTGTTTTTTCGATTTTAATGTTTGTCTTTTTCTATTCAAATGTTTCAAGCTTCTTGCTTAGAGGATGTAGTTAAGGACCTTTTATAGGGACAGATTGCCAAAAAGCATCCTACATACTTCCCCCAGTCTGCACCCTTTATGATTGATCAAAATTCAGCATCTTGTTTTCACTTCTGAATGTTATGACAATCTAACTTCTTAATATACCTGTTGCTCTTTCTCATGTTTTAGTCTAGAATATCAATTGTCAAACTGTAATCCTGTCAAATTATTACACAAGCACTTAACTTCTGAGGGAAAATTGTGCTACCTCTAGCTACTTTGAGTTTTAAAAGTGTACTAGAAGAGCAGTTTTCAATATGCAGTTCAAAAGTACTGTCAATTTGGAATAATCCAGAGAAAACTTCACAACTCAGAGACTGTGAAGAACAGAAACAGAATGGAAGTCTGAAAACATGAAGTTATATTTGTGTTTATGATTACTTCTGCAATTATCTGTGATTTTAGAAAAGTACATGAAGGAGCTGATTATATTAATAAACCACAGAAGAAGCTCTTCAGTTGATCCAGTATAGATCTCTTCAACCTAGGTATTTGTTTAGGCATGTTCCGTGAAGAGTATTTCGAGGGCACACCAGATTTCATCCAGTCAGAATCTCTAAAAATAGATCAGATGAATCATGCTGTGAATTGTCTCTCTAATTATAAAAGGGGCTTGCAGTGACCAAGCTTAGAGGTGCTGCTTAAAACTGGGTAAGATGAATTTCATGCACAATGACTGAGACACCAGTGCGATATGTCCATAAACCAGGTTTATGCCATTTTAAAATGCATCACTACTTTCAGGTAGTGAAATAAAATTGTTAATGCTTTCATGTGAAGCACTGCAACAACCTCCCCAGGAATACTGCCTAGCATTCAGAGCACCCAGGTGTAGGAAGCATGAACCTAGTTGTAACAAACAGAGAAAGGCTAGTAAACTGAATAGTGGGAAGGGAGAGATTATTGTGAGGATACTAAAACTTGATTTCTCTTTAATAAAATAAAGGCCAAGAGAAAAGATACACTTCAGGGAGAGAATTGCAAAGGAGAACAAACTTTTAATCTGAAGAACAGAGCTGGGACAGAAATAACCAGTAGAAAATCAGACTGATAGTTATGAGATTTCTAGCCATTAAAGCAGTAGCATTGTGGAGAAGCCCCCCAGTAATGTGGTCAGGTTTTGCTTTTTGGACACACGTCTAACTGTTCGCAAGGTGGAAAATGATACTTTTATGAAAGGGAATGTGAAACACAGTTGCCTGTGATAGCCGGAGCCTGGGCTCGATATATCACCACTTTGATCCTAGAAGGGGATGTATATGCATGACTGCACTTATTGAAGTGACAGTAATTATGCTGTAGATATGCCTATACTATCAATGTGAATATGTTGTGGTGCTTCTTTAAACTTGTAATTAATACTAATTGAGCTCTCAGAAGATAAAGGGTTCCTCATTTAAAAATCCTGTGCGTTTGCTGAATGTAACAACAGTTTACTAACTTAGCCCACTTCTTGAAAAAGTCCATGTTAATGAAAGGAAGACACTATATGCAATCTGTTGATCATAGACAGCTCAGAGGATTTCTTACTGCATAAACTAAACACCTTCTACCAGAACAGTGCTTCTGCTACATGCGTTTTCCCTTGGTATTATATTTACTGTACTAGAAATGTGATTATAGATTAATACATAAACTAATAAATAAATTCTACTAAACAAAACTTTGTGTTTGCTGTGACGGTGTTGGTACAAATGAGAAAAATTATAGGTTTCATTAATAAATTCAAGCTATATTTTTTCTAACAAACTGCAAAGAGAAAAAAGAATTTTCAAGGGCTAACGTTCAGTTTTTAAAAATTGAGTTGTTGCCACCATATAAAAGTAATAAAATCATAACTTTATTTGCACATCCAGCTCAGTACACAATTGAATCTGCAGCCAGCAAGAGAATGCCTCTAATTTGTAATATGACGAAAGGCTGCAGGGGCTGCAAGAGAGAAAATGGTGTGTAATGTGAAAATGGAGTAAAATAATTTACCTTATTTGTGGCCTAAGTCTGCTGCAGCCCTTGGAAAAGCAGAGTTTGAGGGCAGGCCCCTTGCTGGTCCACTGTTTAGATGGCCGAGACAGATAAGCAAGGGGTCAGGCACTCTGTCTTGTGGTACTGGCTTATTTTCTTGCTTCAGCTGCTGGTATATTACAATTTCTGTAAATTTGTTAACCTGTTGAAGTTCCTAAAGCCTTAGAAATAACAGTTCCTCATTTCTGTCCGTATATTTTGTGATTATGGCATATAGCATCATGTCTTTCTTTGAAACGGAGTTAACTTTAAAATAATTAGGTGAAACTCAGAGACTCAGCTGGTTTGTTGTGCGAGTCCCATATCCTTGTTCTGATGTGCTGCATCTCTTCCAGGTGTCGAGCTGCCTGTCCATTTCGCAGTGGGACCATGGTTGCTGCTTCACAAGCTGCAGGTAAGCCTTGAGTTGGTGACCCAAAGTTTCAGTTGCCAATGCACCATGACCAACCCTTGGCACATAGTACCATGCCAGTGCTCCTGCTCTCTATCCCACGGCAGCATTTTCAGGAGAGACTTAGGAGACACTCCCTGTGCCTTTGAAAAGGCTCCCAAGAAGCCCAGTTATGGCACTTATCCTCATGGCACGTGGCCGCTGGGGTGTGGGGCTGGCCAAGGCCAGCAGCTGGGACAGCTCCCTCACCAGCAGGGTGGTTGTCTCTGAGGCCAGGGTGGCAAGGCCGGGCTGGGCCCCACTGTGAGGGAGGCAGGATTGGGCCCACTGTGGTAGCCAGCACCTGTGACCCTGGCCTGGCTGGGATGGTGCAACAGGGCCCTCAGACTTCTTCTGGTGAGGTTGTGGCTCAGCACTGGCAACAGCAGAACTGGATCTAAAATCTCAGCGATACTATATGTGATGAAAGTTTTGTCATTGTCATCTTGACTCAGATGAAAATTTCCCCATGAATTTCTAAGGAAGGTTAAATGGCAACTCTCTTGCTTGTGGGAAGGCTGTGATCACCTTGATGTGATTCAAAATATTATTCCTTACAGATGTGACTAGTTAATTCACACCGTTCATGGAGAGTGATAGTGTTTCAGATCAGAATATGCCATTGGTCCATGTAGTTTAAACTCTTTTGAGGTTTTATATTTTGTGTCGTTACTCCCTTTTATTTTGTCTTTGAAGCAGAAAAGTTTTTATTTAATCCATTATTTATCTTCATAGCAAAAGTGATTAACTCCTGAAACAAACTGTCAAAAATTGTGCCTTTTGCTTGATTTAAATTTGACTGGCTTCAGCTTTGAGCTGTTGTTTTCTGCTGGCACTTGTAGATGGTAGTTGTTTTCCTATAATCTCTGCTACACATTTGTTTGTCAGCTAAAATAGATCTGATATCTCTTCAGACTTTCACTGTAACACATATTCTCCAGTATTCAATTTCTGTTGCTCTTCCTTCACCTCTGTCTATTTTTCCCGTATCCTTTTCAAAATATAAGGGAATTTCTAAACATTGCTGTATGATTACTACTGATACTCCAGCTAGAGGGAAAAGCAGTTGTCTGTATTTCCTACTTTACTGGCCCTTTGAACATTGCAGAGTTGTGCTAAACTCTTTATGCTGGGACCTTAAGTTGAATGGTGAATCCCTGTGCTTACTCTGTCCACTTCAACAGTGACTCATTCAGTTTGTCTTTCTGATGGATTTTGAGTGGTTATTCACAGAGGTCTGCATTCTACACTTAAAAACGTTGTCTAGGTTCATACTAAAAATTCCTTGTTAGTTTGTTAGCTTGTTGTTTTACTTTTCCTCTTCCTTCAGATGTTAGGAATCACTTACCTTTATGGTGGATTCCTTTCATGCTTCCAGCTGGTGTGAATGTGCAGTCTCAGACGAACAGTAAGCCATAATGAAAATTTTATGAAAAGATCTTTTGAATTATGCTATATCTAGATGTTATCTTCAGTTCAAATGACATTCTTTTGGAGTGCCAGGAAGTACACTTCCATGTAAACTAGACGTACATTTTTCGTTTATGTAGAGGAGCTGGTTGTGAAAAGTGAAATATTCAGGAATATTAGCCATAAGTGTGAAGGATAAGTAAGGATAAGTAAAGCTGGCTGCCAAATGTCGAATTAGTAGAAAGGAGACATATCACTGTATTCTTGAAAAGTGTAATTCACCAGTGTATTTCAACTGAAGCAGGTAATAGAGGCCTAGCTTTTCTATGAAGTAAATTGAGCTTCTTTGCAGTGGCACTCCTAATGCCAGGTTTGATGGCAACACTTTCTTTCACTTTCTTCCTCTCTCTTCCCAAAGGCTTCACAATCATAATTTCTTCAGCTTATGTTTCATCCTCTTACTGTGAATCTTTTGTTAGGTTTTGGTTCCTTTCTTTCGTATTTTTATGTGTTGATGATCAGTTTCCTTTTCACTGTCCTTGTTTTCTCTTAAACTTCTGTTTGTCCATAAAATGCAGGTAATTTTTTTTTTGTTTTATTTTTGTGGTCTTTCTTTCCATCACTACACTTACTTGTTTTGTTTATCTGGAGAAGATTTTGCTCTACTTTGTCTTTCTGCCTAAAAACTAAAATTCATGAAACAAAAAAGAATCTCAGTCTGTGCTTTTAGCACAGTGGAAGCCAGCTGTCCAAACAGACTGTGTATTTGGTCCTAAATTTATTGAAAGATGAGTGTGTTTTATTAATAAGAATGTGCATTTTTTATATTTTCTTTGCAGTTGGCATAAAGCTGAATATAAACCCACTTAATCATTCGGAATACTAATATTAGTAGAACGAGTGTGAAGTCCTCTTTTTATAATATATGGCATTTTCTTCTGGAAAATTTCTTTCAAAAATAGGGAGAAGTTAAACAAATAAACGGCAGACAATAATCTTTTGGCTAGAATCTATGGATAAGTCGCTCCTAAAGCTCCAGAGCAGTTCCCATCAATCAGATTGTGTTATTTCTTACAGTGCCTGGACTATGCTGACAAAAACTTTCCTGCTCTGACCAGTAGAAGCAATTGTTAGCTCCCACATTAGAGACAATTTAGTCTATGTGTAATATAGTATGTCCTGCCAGCAATATTTTTGCTGTACATGATACTCTGAATTTTTCATAAGTCAAGAAGCCTGCACAATGAATTTTTTGTCAAACAATTATACACAAGATGTTTTCTATTTTTTTTGCCTTCTTTGTAGTCCTTTAATCATTTTAATTATTAGCATATATTGTAAAAGTTTATTATGCAATTGAAAGTTACCCAGTCATTTCTGTTTGGGAATTATTCTTGGGAAAAAAGACAATGACTGGAAATAACACACACATTTCTCAAATTTGATGACATTACAATATAGCAACATGGGATGATACATGTTTTAAAAAAATACTTGTAGGATACACTGATCAAAATTGAGCTTAACTGTTGGTAGTAAACGTTATCCTTCAATTTGTTATTAAATAGAAGGAAACTGGAATAGCTCTCCATGTTGAAAAAACCAGCATTTCCCTCTTATGGAAAAACCCAAATATAAAGAATGCCATTGTTTGCTGCACATGTGGCGACCAGTCTGGTTTATATTAAGTTGAAATTACTGCCATCTGGTGGGGAAAATAGTATTATACTGTCACGGTTACTTTCTCTGTATGTATGTGAATATTGTGTGTACCTGTGTACGTGTGTGTGTATACAAATACATTTGGGGCTGATTTTAAAAGAATTTGAACATATTCAATGATACAGAATGGATTGCTGGATCAGCCATTAGTCAAGCGTATGAAAATGTCTGAAAGCAAATAAGGAAAGTGTAAGAGTTAGAGCAAATAGATGTGCAAAATGTATGCTGTGGTACTGCCAGTGCACTCACACTTCTTGCCGAGATTAACATAGTTAGTCATGTACAACACTTGTCCCCAGAAGGTTCCTTTGTACTTTGCACAGCTGGAGATTTTACATGTTGTGCAGTGTTATGTGTAGCACTTCCTTTCTTAGAGATGACCACTAATTATTGCTGCAAAAAATATCAGGGCTAGCACTGCCTTAGTGCTCCATTCTTAGATTTTTCTCTATGGTGCTGCAGATTTGTTCCTCCTGGAGTCTTGACTTGTACTTGTGTTAACTATTGTCTGAGTCTCGAAGGATCAGCCCAGAAGAAATGGATTTGTATAAGAAGTGCATCAGGGAAGTCGGCCGAGCATCTTGCACACATAAAATTAATAAGGTTGTTTTCTCAAGGCACTCTTATGTTAGTTGCAACAGTGCAGTGAGTGATAGGCAAAGTGGTAACAGAAGAAGAGAGATTCAGTTGTGGGAGATAGTGTCAGATACCTATCATTAGTAATAAATTGCTCAGAAACATTATGAGAATAACAACTAGTATCCAGAACGTGTTCTTATTTTATTGTTACAGTGTCTGAAGACTCCAACCAAGATGAGGTCTCCTTTGGCACAAATATTAAATAGGCTTTGCACTTGTTGTATTCTATATTTTCTCTTGGTATAGAACAGTAGAAGTGGTCCTTTGCTCTTGAACTGCAGAATAAATTGTCATTTTCTCTACTAAGAAGGCATGTCTTATTTGGTTTGTGTCAAAAGTGTATCTTTAAGTGGCATATTCTCACTCTAAGAGTCAAAGGAAAGCTAGGGAGATCCAAGAGTCTCACAGGTTGCATAGTGGTGCGGCCAAATTCCCAGCAGCACTGCTGTATTGCCTGACGCTCTCTGGCTGCATGCTTGGCCTCTGATGGCAGCCCAGCTTTTATCAGTGTGCAAGTGCTGAGATTGGCTGAGGTAAGGCTAGAGGAGGCACACATGGCTTCAGCATTGCTCAGGCTTGACTGTCTCCAGGCCCCCAGTGGTTAATGATGACCACCAGACACAAGACTTGAGTGGAGTTGAGCCCCCTGGACCTTGAGTCCTGCTTATTTCAGGTCACTGAAGAGGGTTGCTTCAGGCCCTTGTGAACATTTTTCTTCTGTGGAAATCTTGCTTTGGTGGGCTTTCTAATGCTGTGGTCTGCAGCGACATTGTGTTTCTTTGGCTGCTCATTGGCCTCCACAGTGATATTTCAAAGAGGTCTGCCTAATACTTGTCTAATTGCATATTGCATTCCTGTTGACCAGCTAGCTTGAATTGCAGGAGATCACTTGGTTGATATGATTTGGGGTTCTGCTTCCCTATATAGGTGGAATTTCCATTCCTGTTCTATACAGAGCAGCTAACGAGATTCTTGGTTTATACACTTACAAAGTATGTGGTCAAGCCTGGTTTGTGTGGAAACCATATTCTTCTTTCTCTTATAGTCATGAAAACACTGTTTTCAAAACAACGAGTGAAGGGGCCCTACAATTTTAGGAATCCCTTTATCCTTGACACTAAGCAAAAAAACTGATACAGGCTTTCTGTACATCTTGTAGATATTACTGAATGGGTTAAATATGGTTGCAGAAAATGACATTTCTTATCTCTCATAGTTCTTGTTTATTTTGTTTAAAGTTCTTTTTCACTTGATTGGTTTTCGCTGCCTGTTGTAGTTTTTTATTTGTATTTTGTCTTTTTCCTTTTCTGAACTCTCTAGGAGTCGGAATCCTGCCCAGATAACATCTTTCAAAAGGAAAACCATTGACCTTGTAATCCTGTCATTCTGCTTTTAGGACTACATTGCACATGCAGGTGTCTGATTTCTTCATATGTTTTAGAGGAAGTACTTTCTCATGGCTTTGCGATGTAATTGCCTGATTGTTTTCCAAAGAGACAGATGCTTTTGTCACAGTAAGACTCTTACTGGAAAGGTTTAACAGTAAGAGTTAGAGCGCTGGGTGGTACATGACCACATCTTAAGGAAGTGCCTCAAACTCAAGCCCGCAGCTTGAACCATACAGCGCAAAGAGCCCTCTCTGACTCAGTCTAGTTTGCACAAGACAGAAAAGTGGCACCACTTTCGGAAGGAAAACAATCCCCCGTTCCCTCTTCCAGACTTCAACTCTCAACATCAAGTTTACTTTGTACTGTATGGCAAAAGTACCTAAGTTCTTGATTACAAAACTGGCTGCTATTTTCATTTCACTACGGCTGATAAAATGACCAGCAGTCAACCACTTTTTGAAAACCTGGTGGCACAGAGATGCAAGCTTTCTGGAATATCTCCTTTTTTTTTGCCTATCTGTATATCTGTTTTTTTAGTCTTTCTCTTTCTCTTCTTCCCCCTGCCCCACTTATAGCTTCACATATTTATTTATAATCCCCTGTGATTAATAAGCAGTTTGATAGCTATAAGGTAATTGCTCTCTGTGTTTAGGATAACTGCACTGTAAGAGAAACTTTTGTAGTGAAAGATGACATAATGCAAGGTTAGAAGGATGTATTTTCTCAACCAAAAATTACCATCTTCTAGACAGTCAGTTAAGGATGGGATAGAGTTTAATGTTATATGATATGAATTATACATTAAAGTGTGGAATGCATTGCAGTCTCTCAAATTTCAACTCTTTAAATCAAAATTGATTATAGACATCTCGCTACTCAATGAGACATTGATATAGAAATGAGTGAGTCAACCTCTGACTTCATTGAGGATGTGGATGCACCTCTCCAGGAACAAGCTGCTAGATGTGATATTTGTATTTGATATTTGAATCTCCATCCTTGGAAGTGTTCAGGACTTGACTAGACAAGATGCTGAGGAACCTGCTCTTGGACCTGCTTTGAGCAGGAGATCGATTAGATGACTTCTAGACATCTCTTCCAAGCTCATTTATTCTGTGATTCCATTATATGAAATCTAGGCTTCTAAAGACAAGACATTCCCAAAGAATAGAGATTTCAATAAAAGATCCTCCATCTTCTCTTGAAGGCAATGAGTGGGCTGAAATTACTTTAAAAAAATGCCTTAATTTTGAGGTAGAAAATCTTTATAATGAACTCAGTTTCTGCACACAGGAACTTCTTCTCACCTTTATAAAACTTGTCTCCCCAGCCTTTCTAAGGACTGTTCGTGATGATGGGAGCCACTTCCTACAGACAATCAAGTGCAAGGCACAATTCTTTTACATGGCTTTGTCTGATACAAATATAGAAGTAAGTGTATGCATTTATTAAAAAGATAAAATAAAAAGAACTGTATAAAAACATTATATTTTACACCTAATTTCCCCCTTAGGGA
>NW_010169901.1:44479-106546 GCF_000695765.1 Mesitornis unicolor
AATGAACCAACTATGACAGACGCTACTTCTAGCTCTTAATGGACTCCTGAGGGTACTTTGATAAAGGCTAAAAAGACTATACCTCTAACAGAATCCTCAATATTTTTAACAGTGCTTTATTTGCTTTTTAAAGCAAGATATTTTTTATACTGTATAACTTTTAGACTACCAGTACTGTATCTTAAAATCCTGTGTGTTAGTAATGTGAAGATCAGTAAAATGCAAACAATACTTTTTGAAATTCTTGTGCCGTCATCTCTGGTTTAGAGAGAACACCCTCTCTCTGGGGTAAAAAAGTAATTTAGTCTAGGACACTAAGCAATTTTTGCTGCTCTTGAACAAATATCTCGAATAAAAAACTTTTATGAACTTCTTGCTGTTCTTATTCCTATATAGTGGGGGAACTTCAAAACTCAAGTTGTTCAGAAGTGTCGGTTAGTTGAATTCAAGAAGCAATTTGTAAGTCAACATCATGTTTGCTACAGATGTGGTTAGATTCCATTTTGGGAAAAATCAGTTTCAATAACACACCACCATGTTGATGTTCCTTTTCAAGATGTGTTGTTCTCCTATTTAGAGAGCGATGCACAACTGATCCACAAGAAAGCTGACCCATCATAACGTTGAATTTAGTCTTGACTGATAATAAGCAAAGAAATGCCAATGAGCTGTGTAGTGCTGAATTTATGTATCACATAATTTGATCAGCTACAACATGAATATTTTTTCAAGATAGACAACTGAGCTATGGTTATCATTTGGTATTTTGTTGTCATTCATTTTTTGGATTAACCGTGCCACAAATGCAGAACCAGTTTGGGTCCATGTTTTTATGCATCAGATCTCCGTGCTAATGCATCAGATCTCAGTATTAATGTGGTTGTATTAACTATAAAACCAGCTTAAGTGCACGGATTTGCTACTTTCATGCTATAGAGCTCTAACTAGTAAACCCTGTATGAACCCAACAGACTCAATGCAGACCTAACTTGAATGTCCCTACATGCATTTTTCTGCATAAGGAACCCAGAAAATGTATGCAGAGGCAAGTCCAACAAGTATTATCAATTTGGACTCAAAGCCAACAGTTCCAAACCCACAGTGAACCTACTTGCAGTTGCTATCACTTCCTCCTGCTCCATTTCCAAAAGGTCTTATTAGGTCAGGTGTAGCACACGCAAGCACTGAGAGGCAACACTGGGCTAGAGCTGGTAAACTCCAAAAGATCAGTCTTCAGAGCAAAGCCTTGTCCCTGCACTCCCCAAACAGCACAAGAGCACTCAATAACTTGAGCACAGCACTGAAGCCATGGTGCAGAGTCTGTTTGAACTGTATGGTGCCTGGCTCTCCAGGAAGCAAAGGCTCAGAGCAGCACTGTACTGTGATGGATGCAGAGCTTTGCTGCGTCACAGCCAGCTGTGTGGAGCTACTTTCTGGTCCTGGCATTCTCTCAAAAACTATCTGTATTACCTCTCCACTATTCCCCTTCCTTCCTCTCCCACTCCAGCCTCCAGTTCCCCTCCGTTTCTGGGGAATCCAGGCTCCTCTTACCTTGGACAACAGAGAAATGATGATGCTGCACTAAGGAGGTAATTGAGTGGCTATAGTAATGCAGCATAATAATAAAATCCCTATGTTTTAAATTTTTATTATTGTTAAAGGATTTGCTTTAATTTTGCCTTATTTTTAGTTTTGTATCTTAATCTGGAATGGTCTTTGTGCTTCATATCAGTATTTCATTTATGTTCTATTTTAAAATTGCTGAGCAGAAGGTGGAATGCTTGTACCATCTTTTATGCAGGTTATATTACAGCAGGACCTATACTTTCATTTTTCTGGGCTCTTGCTTCCCTTCAGATTACTTAACTGCTTAATGGCGTTCAGAAGGAGAATTGCTCTGGCAAGCATTTAAAACATGCAAGCTTTACTTTCCCTTACATTTTGTGTTATTTTGTTAAGGAGATGTTAAATCTTTTGCCCCCCTGTTGGAGCAAATGTAGCAGTTCTCTGGAATGAAGTTTGAAAAAGATCACAGGGAGTGAGACACCTTGTTTGCAGTGTGTCTGATCTGTTGGATTCACAATGCATGTGCTTCTGCTCGGGGGAGGAGAAGGGCCTGGATCCCTCAGCACCAGATACCACTTCACATCCAAGATCCCCATGGCATAGCAGCACATCTCCCTTGTTTGGATCAGAAATTAATGTCACATTGAGTTTTAGGTGATCTGAAAAGTGCCTTCATTAAAGGAGTTAAACCAAGACTTACTGTTTAGGATCATTTTTTGGTTTTAATGTGCTTTCATAGTAAAATTTGTGTATATATTAATGCATGTACATACCAAATAACTAAACCTCCTATTTTGAAGGTACATTGAGGTTACAAAGTTAAGCACCAGAAGATAGCCTATAAATACATGCATATGCATATATGGAAATTAATATGTAATATATTTTTACTTTTTAAAATATATTGAATGTTTCAATGCACGACAGTTTTTCATCTCATGGGTACTGTATTTGCACTCAAACTTGGATACATTTTCTAAATGTTCTGTGCACATAAATATTGTTGCAAGATCCCTTGGAGTCAGCGGTTTTCTTCAGCTTCACTAAGCAGACTTTGTTTTGACAGTCTTTTTAGAGAAATGATGGTTGAGTATGACGTCAGATGAAAATCTGTGAGAAAACAAGTTTGCTTGCTTGTTTGTTGATTTTTTTTTAGAGCTTTCAAGTCTTCCAGGAAAGTTATGTTCCTTATTGAAAGGTTTTATATTTTAATTTCTGAATCATCCTTGAAATTGTGTGACTTAATTCAGTTCAGCATCGCTATAGTGCAATGGATGTCAGTAGAATAGCATAGTGAAAGGCATTATTAATTTAATGTTAAAGTGATGTTTTCAAAATCAACATGATTGTGCATATATGTGCTGTAACATCAGCATACCTACAAAGAAATGCCTCGTCACTTTGTATTGTGTGTTGTGCCTTATCCACTGGTATATACCAGAGATATTATTGTCTTATTTGAGAATGATCTGTGTAATTATTATCGACATGGCATTCCAACTTTGCAAAACTAAAACGAAGACTGACACACAAAGTAGGTCATGAAGAAAAGTAAGGAACCATTAATAGAGTTGGACATTAGGTGAAAGATTGAGAAATGTTATAACCAAAGTAAGGTGAAAGTTGCTAACTGGCTGTGTAACTGATGTGCCAAAGTGTATGAATTATTGATCCTCCCCTTCTTTACTTCATGCACAAAAAGGTCATGGTGCACAAAGAACAGGACATTCTGATTATTTATCTGATTTTGCTGAAGAGCTATTTTCATGAAAGACAACTGAATTTGCCAACTTGAAGACATATAGGCTTAAATGTAGTCTGAATAAGAATTAAATGCAGATGGAAGAGGACATACAGCTGACCATGGGTTACTGTTATAAGCAATCTGTGTGTCCAGCTGGTGCAGATGTTCTCACATTTTTGGTAGTTATGGTAAATAAAAATTTTGAAGAAAAACCAGCCATTTTGCTGAAAGAGGCTGTGGTGGGAGATTGAGAAAGTGATAGCAGACCAAAAGATCACATAGTAAAAGGCACTTTTATGTTTGTCACTCCCTAGCTTGATGGGAAGCATAGGAAGTAACACAGTGATTCTTGTTCCAAAGTGTACTAATGAAGACTGTCAGCAAAGATGACTCTGGAGATCCACATCAGTGAGACCTTGCCCTAGGAAGTGACCAGGGAGCTAAAAGAAGCATAGCATGAACTCTTGGGCTAGAAATACTATATTTACAGAAAAAAACCTGGAAGAATTTGAGTATATAGGTCTGTCAAAGCCAGAGAAGAATTCCTCAACATAATTGAGAAGCGATATTTTGGGAACATGGGAGAGGCATTTGACTGAGGATGTAGGTGGGAAAGGCCATACATATGGCTGATGACATAAAGAGTATCCTGCCTGTGAAGACATAGAAGGAAATTCATGGGTCCTATCAGTGAAGGCCAGGTGTTAAAGGTTTTAGAAAGATTGAAAAGCATATTATGGAAGGGACTTTTGTGAGACAAAGTCTCAAAATTTTGTTTTAGCTATACCCAGCTTGAGTTGATGGCCAGATGTTCATAGAGTGATAACAGAAAGGTAGCATGAGTTTAATTTGGATAAAAGGAATGCTACTTCTAAAAGATTAAATAGAATGGGGGATGGCATGAGTGTGTGAGTTGTAAGCTGCCTGTCTCTATGTATACTCTACAGAGATGAAGTGTTGTTCATGTTTGCTTTTTCACTGATGTGAGTGACATCTAGTTCATTTTTGATTGATCTGCTTGGAAGCCAGGTGGAGTTTGAGAGACATCTAATAAAAATGGATTCATCAATACTTGTTGTATAAGCTAAGATGTATTTACACTGACTAAAAAATATCCCCTCCTAATGTTAGGAAGACTAGACATTTGAGTAAAGCTGTCTCCTTGAAGAGTAGATGCTATTGTAAAGGAAATTCTGAATAACCACTAATGAGAAGACATGGGAGAGTTTGTCTTTAAACCTTATGGTATTTTTCCATTTTGCTTTGCAATTGTCTTCATTCAGAGCTGTTGAGGAATGGTACAGGCAGTGGGTTAGTACTGGTGGCAGTTTGAAGGAAGAACAGAGCAGGTAAGTAGCAATCTGGTTTACAAGTATTTTTGTGATTTCATGTAAATAGCTAGGCCTGGTCAGAATGGGAACATTGCTTCATACTGATATTTATTCATCCTTTTCAAATAAAGTACAAATGCTTGCTGTTTTTTTTGTTGTTGGGTGTTTTTTTTGTTTGGTCGGTTTGGCTTTTTCTTTTTTTTTCTTTTTTTTTCTTTTTTTTTCTTTTTTTTTTACCCCCAGATGATGTTAGTGTAAATGTTAGAGAGGAGTTGCTTGCCTATTTTCAGCAAAACTAATTTTCCAGATCTGAGCTCCATTGGCTTCAGTTATTGAAAGTGCATACCAGATAACCACAAAAAGCACAAGAATTCAGTCTTTATAAGCAATCAGTTAGTATTCTTTTAAGTGCATTTGGTTTCATTTAACTATATTTGAAAACTTTGTAGCTGGGGCTGATAGACCAGTACCAAACTTTGAATCTTGTTCATCTCTATTAAACACATATAAACTCTATATAAGCAATTTGGCTTACTTTTTTATTTTTCTTTCCCCCTTTCCTCCTTACCCAATAATGATGGCAAAATATCCAGTCCTGGCAAGAATGTAGAGATTACTTTGTTCCTTGTTATTGCTTGTCTATCCAGGTCATTCTCAACATCTAACCAAGTATGATATTCCATGATAGCAAAGCAACTGACAGTCTCAGCTGCTTCACTGCTATTTTTCTGTATTCCTTACCTTTAAACAGATTTTTTTGTACAGTACCTAACTTCTTAACTGGAGTTAACTTATGCATGTAGCCTCATGTGTTCAGAAAGTAACTGAAGTAGCTAAGGCTATGAACTGCTTTTGTACCCTCTGTTTGGTTTACAGAGGTCTGTTTAAAGCAGTGTGGGCAGTGCCAGCCAGGATGGTCTCTGACCTCAGTAATTATGGGAAAGTTTGCTCTCTAGGGGAAGTACTATAAAAACACATGTTGAAGAGACAATACAAACTCAATGTAAGATGTCAATTGTATGCAAAACATTTTTTAATTTGTTGTGTCATTGTGCTGTGATATGATATACAATTAGCTTGGTCACTTGCATCCTAGAAATCCGTCTTGGCATTGGTTATTGCAGGAGTCAGTCCGTTCTTGGCTGTTCTGCATGTGAGCATTAAGGACATAAATACAGAGACTGACTGACTGAGTGGCAGATGTATTCTGGATCACTGCATTTTTTGAATGTTGTATTGTCCCAGTTTTAGTTTTCATCTGTTCCCCATCCTTTGTCTCCTCAGCTTTTTTTGTATTTGTAGATGACAAATGTTGTCCAGAGGGGCTTTGGAAACATATCTTGTCTTTGAACTCTTTGTTGAATGCAAGATGGTCATCTGAAGTTGAGTGTTTTGAACCTTTGAGGATACAGTGTTTAAAAAGCGTAGGTAGGAAGATTGCTGAAGAGGCAGAACTAAAATAGAAAATAAGATGCTTCACTCAGATCAAACATAGTGAAAACCTGAAACAACAATAATGACAAACATAGGAAAACTGCTGTTTAGAAATGAACATAAGCCTGGATAGCTAGGAGTAGAAATTGAAATGTAGGAACTGCATGAGATTAGGAAGAAATGAAGAGCCATTTTCTTTCCTTTTTTTTAAGTCCTTGTTATAATATGGATGGGAAACAGTCAGAGATCACACAGAGCACTGGTGACTGCCAAGACCATTCTTCAAGAAAAAGGTAGACCTGAGGCAGAAATTGATTGTAATGAGGGAAATACAAGAGAGACTATCAAATCTTGGTACAAATGTTTTTGAAAGCTTCTCAGAGTACTCTGGCTGGGTGCTCCATCTTCCCAATTTTCAGTGCGGGCTGGGGGTTGCCTATTTTGCATTACTTGAGCTATATATGGATTTCCCCCCCTCCATCTATTTACTCTAATCTAGAGGACATAATTACTAGTTCCATTTCATTGATGTACTGAAAAGGCAGAGAAGGAGAGGCACCAAGGCCAAGATCTTCAAAAGTACCCATCTTCCATCAGAAAAGCTTTTGGTACTTCGCTATTTTTGTGTATCTGTTACTCAGGGGTGAACTTATAGTTTATAAAGTGATCTGGGCTGGAATGAGGGATTCAATCTACACCTACCATTTCAAGGCTGGTACCCTAACCATGAAGACCTCTTTTTGAGTTTTTGTTGTGTTGATCATATAATCTTCCTGTAGAATTAGTTTCAATGTGTTGTAATTGGTGTGCCATAGTTGTAGACATTTGATTTGGCAATTGTTTTCTAGGTGGATTTCACTAATGTATATGGTAGAATTTTTTGCCTAAGGAATTAATTCAAGAATATGTCTAGACATGAATACAGAAAAAATTCAAAATGGAGAGAATCACTTTTTCAAAAGCAGAATCTGATCTTTCCATGTTCTAACACTGTCCACTTAAAATTATTTTTTTACAAGACAGTGTAATGTTATTCATTATGAAGCAGGCAGAACTACCTGACTATTCAATTAAAAGTTGTATAATTTAAACAGGTCTTTTTATTCTTTTGAGGAGTAAAGAGCAACTTTGCCCAACCTTTATTGTCTGTGCAAAACACATTGTTAAGCTGTTAGATGAACACCTGAATCCACTTTAAATTCAGCATGGACCCCTTTGCAATAATGATGCCTTAATATTTTAAGTTAGGGCAATTTCTCCTGAAGTGTGGTCATTATGGATAACAGCAATAATTATGAAATTTGTTATATTTGAAACACTAACTTGTGTATGTAATGGTTATTAAAATGTCATCTGTAATACACATGAATTGTAAGGATGGAGTGACATAGCACACCTAATAGCTATTTAGTTGCATTTCCTAACAAGAGATGTAACCATCTGAAGAGGAATTGCGGAATTCTAGTTTTCTGTGTTCTTGAAGTTTGTTTCCTAGAGCAACACAGCTGAATTACTGCAGCTGGAAGGACACTGTACTATGTTGCAGGTAGTTGTCTTTAATAGGGAGATAAGGAAGGACTGAGGTGTGATGAGACTTATTATGCAGTAGACCCTATTAACTTCTGAGGCCTTTACTGAACACTTTTATCTGCATTCTCTAGCCCAAAGCCTGAATAGCTGTCTCTGGTATGCAGTGTTTCAACCAGATATCTGAACTGCAAGCCTTCTTTCAAACATTTTAGTGCAGAGCCAAAACCAGGTGCAATTAAACCAAATGCATGCTTTTAGTTAAAATGTACATTTCTGAAACCATACAGCACAAACTGTGGTAAGTGTACATACTTTACCGTGGAGCATCTGTAGTAAAATAACTTATTATATAATATGTCTGTATGTCTGTACTGTGCAGAAGATAGATAATTTTTTCATTTCAGATGTGTGCATTTGGCTTATCTAATTTAAGAAAATGTCTTCTGAAGACAAATATGCCACTGAAAAATATGCCATTTGAAAAATACTATTGAAGGCCTGGAAGGGTACAGAGAATGTTTTCCCAGCACAAACAAATTTATCATTACATAACTTCTTTGGTTTCAAAAATCAAGCAAGCTGTTTGGTTCTATACTGGGATTTTGAACCTGCCAACTCTGACAGCTCCACATAATCATTTAACTGTTGTTTGGTGGTATTACAGCAAACCTCTCTGCTTAGTTTACTTTAACCTTGTCCTCCAGGTGAGATCCAAACAATGCTTCCTCTTCAAAGCTGTATCTGTCAGGCATTAATGTGAAAGTCAGACTGCCTGTGTTCCAACAGAACTAGTTAAATATATATCTTGTTACAAATGGTTTTGTTACAAGTAGGTAAGATTTTGAAATTATGTTATTAATAAAGAGACCAAAAGGGAAAGAGCATTTCAGGCTCTCCAGTGTAGAGATTTCTGATGTTTTGTTTTATCAGTATAACATATATAAATATTACTGAAAGCTACAAAAAAAAGTATGATTATTTGTAAGTGAATTCAGATATTTCTCTGCTGATTACTCTAAATGTTTTGGGTTTTATTCTGGAGAATGCAGTTACCATCCTTTCATAATTAGAGCTTCATTAAAATACTTCTTACATGTGCTATTGAATGGGTGAAGGAGGGCCTTTTTATGTTGCAGCAAAATTTCCCTTTTTTAAATTTTTATATTTGAAAGGTGTTGTAAACATGATTTTATTTGCAATTGTGTTATATACAGTCATAAAAATATTCTAGGCAGTCTGGTATAGATTTCAAATAAATGTTTCTTTATTTTTATGTATCTTATAACACCCTGAAGTGTTATTTACTTTCAGCTCTTTTGAACACTAAAGACATGAGCATGCTAATTACAAATCTCAATATCAGTGTTTTAACATTTCCCATTTTGTAATCAACATATTTAAGCTCTTCTCCATAATTTTACTTCTTCTAGATAATATTTTAAAACTGTTGATCAGTATTGTCATCAGTACTGTTTAGTATCTGTGATACCAAGTGCTTAGACTTACTTTACAATAAACACAGGGAAAAATGGCCCCACAGCCAAAAGTTTTTTTTTGTTGGGTTGGATTTTTTCAATTTTAAACTGACCAGGCTCTTCCCACATGGGTGTGCCTCTAAATCCCTTCCAAATTAAACACAGAGTTTAAAAAAGACAGTATGCAAACAATAGCAATAAAAGTGCATCTTATTTATCCCTTCTGGCTCGTCACTCATGAGAATCTTTAAGTGTGGCCTTCAAATCTTCTACAAGAAAGAAATGTGCTTAGGTGCACAGCCTGCTTTCTCAAGTGACCTGGACTGATTACAGTTTTAACTGTAATCATCTGACAATAGAATGCTGGCTCCTAATCTTACTTGAAGATGTCGCCTTTGGAGAGAGCCTGATTAGAAGCATAGTTTATCCCATCAGTTCATTCTTCCAATTCTGAGGAAAAAAAATCTATATGTAATTCAACCTGCTTTTAGAACTTTGATCTCCAAACACATGTAGTTGTATAGCTTTTTCCCATGCTCACAACTGGCCCTTTATAACCTGTTCCTCACCCATCCGGTGACTATGTTGCCTATCCCATAATTATGTTTTTAAATAAAAATAATTATCGCATAATAATGATGGGAATAAAAATAAAACCCACTCTAAGCCATATAGATCTGAACACATCTTATAGCTTTTTACGTATGACTTATCCATGAAATTTTTAGTTAACTTTAAGAGTATTAGTTTAATCTATAATTTCTCATTGCAGCTAACATCAAAGGTATGAATTTGGTTGTAGTATTTCCACTGTATGTATACATGTGTGTATTTGTCTGTAGTCATATCTACATGGCAACTGGAGGTTTCCAAGGCTTGAATTACTGTTGTTTGGTTTGGGTTTTTTCCTCAAATGTGATATTACCAGATCCTGTAATATTCAAAAACAGCAGTGAGAAACAGAAGCCTTAGAAAATGTTGATGAGCATGTAACGGAATAGGCAAGATTTACTTCCTTACCATGACCACAATGATTTCCCAGGCTGGTGTGTAAATGGAGTTCTGGAAGACTGTTAAGAATACAATCACACAAGATGTAGAGTAGTCTCAAATATTATATGAAACCCTTCAAATAGTATAGCACCAGCCACAGGATGCTGGATGGAGAAGGTGAATGTGCATTATATTATTGCAACTTTTTAACAGAAAGTGCCTAGAGCTGACAAAACAGATTGGTGTTTTTTAATGAAAGTGAATACAGTTAATCTGTGTATACTTTCATTGACAAGGTTCTGCACTTAGGAGTACAGCACAGATGGTATAAGCAGTGAATACTTATGTCTGACTGTAATTGATCCTATCAACAATGACATACCTTTAACTGGGTTGTATCACTTTACGTCACATATGGTTAATTAAGTAAGAAGGGCCCAAATACACTAAGGAGATTTTTATGTTTATACTTAGGAAAACAGTCTAGACAGGTGTTAATGTAAATGAAGTTAGTACTTGTCAAAGGTGAAATTCTCCATATGTAGCCCTGCTTCAGTCTCCAAATAAATACAGTTTGGCTATGGCTACATTAGCAAGTGTTGAGGAGCAATAGGACCTGATCTGCAGAGTGAAACAGTCAGTGCTAGGGATCTTACTTCCCAACCACAGGGATCTAGGGCAGCAGAGAGGTTGCTTCAGACTGACTCTGTCCTGATCCCACTGACTGAATGCCCAGAAGTGACTAGACGGCAATACCAGGTGCAGTCTTGGAGGGCATAATTTGGTTTAGGTTCACTCCTTGTATTTAATACCTTGCTGTGTATTTTGGGGAACTACTCTTTTTTTTTTCTTTCTTTTTTTTAAATCTGTAAAATAAAGTTTGCCCTTCATTTCCATCATACTTCAACCTCAGTTACAAGAGATTTGCTTCCTTAGATCATCCCTCCTAGCAGGCTTCCTGATTAGACATCATAGTCATTGTCTTTCACTATATGTAGATGTCTGTCCCATGACAGTGTAGTAGAGTGTCATGTAGTAGTGTCTGTGTAATTTTTTTTTATTTTTTTTTTGCATGTGGATGTATCTGGATTTGCCCTTAGGGGATCTGTCTCATGTAAAAATACCGTTGGAAAATTACATGTCCTAAATTCTTCCCTTTTATGGATTGTACTTTCCATTGCGAAGCACACTTTACATTTGATTTCTCCAACATGGAAAGTTATATGACAAAACAGGACTTGATGTGGTTCCGATTTCAGTTGTGGAGGTCTCCATAGGTATGAATTCTTTATATCAGCTCTAATCTCGGTATTTTCCCTCATCTTTTTCTCTACTTTTGAACCTTCCCACACAGTTTTACCTTCAGGTCACTGAATGTGTAGTTCTTATATATCAGAACCAGTGGCCACCAGTGGGTGTCCCAGAAGCAAATCCTAACCATATTCTGAGATGCAGCTGCAATAGGTGCTTTTGGGGGTTAAATGACAGCTGAACTATTTATTCTTCTTGGCTGCTGGTTCTTCCAAAACAAGGATTCCTACAAAGAATACTGACCATTCTAGAAAGAAGAAAGTTTCCCACCTTGTTGCTGCATATATTATCTATTTAAGAAAGAGGTAGGGTTTTTTGTTTTGTTGTTGTTATTTTTTTTTATTTTTTTCTGGTGGACCCTATTTTTTTCTATGGTAGGTTCCCCCACTGTCAAAACAAAATCTTGTTTCTGCTGTTTTTATCATTAGCCCAATGATATGTTCTGAAGGAGATCTCCATTTCACCTCATGTGATTTTTATCAGCTTGTCCCACTTGAAAACATTGCAGCTGCTTGAAAGCTTTAATTTGTCACTACTGAAACACATACTTTGTGGATGTCGTGCCTAAACTTTCCCATCCATCCCAGGTGGCTGTGTAATTTCTACGTTTTGATTAGCATCATCAGTTTGGGAAGCAAGAATGTTGATGTCATTCTTATGTTAGCATAATCTTAGTTGTGATAACCAATAGCATGCTGCCAACATTTGATTGCTCCAATATTTCTCTGAACGTTATCAACTTTACAAATTGATATGAAAAAGGTGTGCTAAAAGTTATTTTCCTAGCATCTTGACTTTAACAGTGCTTAAATATAAAGTCAAAACATACATAATTGTTTGGTATGAACTGGTTAGGTACGTTCAGTTTTTAAATATGTAATATCAAAAGCTTTGTAATTTAGCACAATCAAGACTACTGTGTAACATGGGGTCTTGTGTATATTAAACAGTATCTAACATTACCTGAATAAAAAACCCAAACTCCTCCATGCTTAAAGAAACTGACATTGTCATTATGATAATTAGTCTTGTAATGGAAGGGCTTTTGTTTCCCAAGATAACTTATTTTTTAAACTTAATTAATATGTTGAAAAGTATTTGGATGTGTATTTCTCTTTAAGACTAGTTTAAAGATCACAGAATATCAGTGCATGATTTAGAAACAAAAGAAGTAAGCCCGACAAATGGAATAGACACCTAAAGGCACATTTTGACTCCTGCTTACTCTTGACAGTTTTAGATTTAACTCTTTTATTTCTATGTGTGTTTTTATGCTTAAAAATGATGCAGCAGTTCAATTTTTTCTATTTCTCTGTAAAAATATCTGGCATTTTGTAAAAGCTTATTGTAATGTTCTTATTAAAGTAAAAGAATAGCACGTGTAGCGGCCTAAAAAATGGACTGAAGTAAATATAGTAACAGCATTAATTTCCAGATTTAGTGAGATGTTTTAATATATTGGTCAGATATTTTTCAGATAGCTTCTAATTAACTCTTAATTGGATTACTCACATACTATATACAGTGTGTGCTAAAGAATCTTGCTAAATCAGAGTTTAAATTAAAAGGTTTGGGAAGCCTGCTAGCAAGTCCTGATCTCTAAGTATTTCAAAACAACATCAAAAAAAAAGTCCCATATCCTAGAAAACACTTCCTTTGTGTTGCATTACTCTGGGGCCAATCCTGCTGTGCTTTATTCCCATTGAAGAGGTAGTGTGTCTCCACTGTATGTTTCCAAATAACTTAAGCAATTATATCAGCCAGTATTCTCAGTATAGTATTTCATTATTTCTGAACGAAAGGTTTAGATATGCTCATAAGAGGTGGGGAAAAAAAGAAAGAGAGAGAGAAAACTAATCTGGTATCTCTTTTATTCCCTAGGAAGTAGTTTTCTTTTCCTCCTTAAAGATGACCACTTAATTTACAAATTCATTTGAGTTATGATCTTTGATACAAAAAAATAGTTTTTAGATAGATTTAGAGCGACAAAGACACGTGGGACAAAGAAGCTAAGAGAATGGTATCATATTTGAAATCAAGCATCACTGATAGTAACCATACTACAAGATTTTCTTCACAGTGCTTATGAAGATACAAATGGTGAAATACACTGCAAAAGTACAGTCTGAAACAAGAGCAGCAGCTTCTTAGTGAAAAGCTAAGTCTGGGGAGGTCATTAACAAGTAGAAGAAAAACAACAAGCATATTTGTCTATTAAGCATATATTATTATTTATTTGATGCAATTTGATACTTTTGTTTCTTTGGCTTAAGTTAGAACAAAGGGAAATCTGGAAATTACATCAATTTTTTAAAGAAAAAAAAAAAGTTGGATCAAGCACTCTGGCTAATCTTAAACACTCTTCCATGTATCTGTTAAAGACGTAGTTGATCTGAAATACACAAAATCATGAATTTGCTTTGTCATATTTTCTGGTTTTGCCTGTTCTGTTCCAGTAAAGACAGAAATATTTTCCCAGGATTGCATGTATGTGTTAATAAGTAGATAACTGATAGCAAAGTAGGGGAAGATTTTTATATATTCTCATGAAATTGCAAGTGCAGTTCACTTTTATATATTTTTGTATAAAAAATCTCCCACCTAATTATGAAGAGATTCACATTGATTGAAGTGAGAAGATTCTTTAAAGAACAGATAAAGAAAAGAAACAAGTAAATGGAAGCAACAGTAAGAAGAAAGATCTAAAAGACATGTAACATTTGAAGTTATTGCTCCTTGGTTCTGTCTAGAGAAGAGAGAAACTGATTGCATGTGGAAATCTAAACAATTTGGTTAAGTATGAAATATTAACTGCTTAGCAGGCCAAGAGATGAGCAATATAAAGCTTCAAAGCTAAAATAACATTTGCAGGCACCTTATCCTCGTTCCACCAACAAATATTTTTAAGGTCATTTTAATGTCAATTAACAAAAAAAATCAACCCTCAAACCAAAAAACTCTGACTAATAGTAACTGACTAGGTTAAAATAAGGTTTTTAACAGACCTTTTACATGAAATTTCATCATTTTTAGGAAAATTTTTTTTTTAAAAATTGACACCTTAATTGACAGCATAACTTCACCTTGAGTCATTATACCTTGCTTACATTTCCCACCTTGTTGCTTCATGTATCATGGCACCTTTTTTCTCTGCCAGTCCATTCTACTCTCTGTATAACTCCCTTGCATTAATAAAGATGCTACTCCTGTGCCGTGAGAACCTACAATCTCTTCTTTGAAATACTTTTAAACTCACCTATGGCACAGCCCCCCTAAAATGCATAATCTCATTGCAAACATTGAACTGCCATTTATTTCCATGTTTTACAATTAATTGAGCTGTTAATTCTAAAGTGGTCAGCTTTATAGCTTTGTGATTCACTGGGAATAAAATTAGATTGCACAAGGAAATGGAAAAGCCAAACAAACAAATCTTTTCTGTTTTTCAGTTTCACCACTAAAATTTGAAATTACTTGTTTTTGTTGGTCTTGATACTATTCTGTGACCTAGTGATTACCATCAGCTATTGAGCCTACTTGACTATGGTCTACAGCAATAGTCCTCCAGGTTCTTCATTACTAGGCTTTCCAGAAAAGAAAGAGTACATCTTCTGATGAGTACCCCTGCTTATAAGACATAGTCATGACTCTACCAATCCTGGTAATACTGCCTGTATATTTTGCAGTGAACTAATAAAGTTTGGCCTATAGCAACGAGAGAGAAGTTCTATAAAAATGAATACTGAGGTAGATGCTCCTTAATAAATAGGCAAAGTCCACTGCCAGCTGCTTTCTAGTTTGACAAGGAGCTGGTTTGTAGACTCTAGAAGAAGAAAAGTAGTAAGTAAATCATATATAGTTGACTAAATTACTAAGGTTGCAGACTAAGCACTTCTGCAGTTAAGTAATTTCTGCTATAATGCTAGTATTTCAGTCCTATGTGATTCTTGTTTTTTAGGTTTACTTAAAAGAACTTTTTTCAGACTATCATAGTGTTGTGTCCATTTTTTAAATATCAAAGTGAAGACTAATATCATGCAGTATCCAATATAGGAAAGAACACAGTAATGCTACACTTGAAAATTGAATTAACAGTTGTTTCTTTTTGTCCAGTTCCCATCCTTCCTCCCTATTCACCCCCCAGTTCCAGTTATAATAAACTGCTTATTGTTAGGTATAAAATAAAACTGTTAGTGTTTATGGCTTAAATATAAATTTAAGTGAGCTACAACATCAATAGAAGTTTAGAAATTCACACTTAAATACATTAAGGTTTACATAAAACCTGAAAAACATATTTTCAAGTTACTGTTGGAAGAATGGTCCCAGAACTGTTTGGTATTGTTATCTTTGTATTGTTGAATCCTGTTTGATAAAACTATCAGAGAACTAATTTTATTTTTTTTTTAATGTTGATTCTTTTAATGCAGAATGGTTAGAATTGAGGAAGGGCAGGAAATACTTTTTTTTTTAAGTTTTCTGGAAATTCCTAATATACTTATCTAATTTTAAAACTCAAGTACAATTGAACCATTGAGACTGCTCCATGTGAATTTTGTGGCTCACAAAAGTAATGAGAAATGTAACATTAATTTTAGAAATGAAACACTGCTTTTGTTTGTGGCACTGCATTTAGTAGACCTTCTGTTTCAGCTTCTATTCTAAATCATATTTGTAGAGGTTTAAGAAATTGACTGAAAAAAATTTGTTTTCTGTGAAAAACTAACATTAAAGCTCTAGTGCTTGGAATGAAGTTGCGTTTTCCCTCCAAATCTTGAAAAAGAATACTTTGTGTACTTTAATTCTGTATTAGCTCAGAATGTTATTTAGTGTTTCAAACTCAAAAAGATATTCATGAACATTGATTATTTTGTTTGTTTTACCACTTGAAGGATTTCTTCCTGTTTCAGTCAGTATGTTGAATAATCATCGGTGGCAATGGAAGTTCCAGTCATAAATCATGAGAATGAAAGATTTTAGTCTTAAGAAGTTGCCTAGTTGCTAAAAGACTGGAATAACAGTTGTCTTCTCTTCACTAGATACATGTTTGGTACTGCGAATGCATGCTTTCTAGAGAATGAGGGGTGGAAAATGAACCTCGCAGAGCTATCTTTGCAGTTACATTATTGCAATATGCTATTGACCAATGCAATTAATACAATGAGCAGTCATTACATGCTGGACATCATTGTTTTTCAGGTCAGTGTAAAAATGTCCAGAGTTGGGTGTGATCATATTTGGACATCTTGGGAGGCAAAGGCAGATCCTGACTGTTGTTCACTTCCAGCACAGGGATCAAGCCCTTTTCATTATTCAGCTGAAACAGTTAGTCTGGACTTGCTCCAGGCTGAAGTGCAAGCAGATGATGAAGGCAGGAGAGAAAGAGAAAGGCAGCAGTTTAAATTCACCTGTATCCTTTAATGAACTACTTTCCCTCTTCTCTTAATTTTATTTGGCTGTCTTTGATGACCAAAGAATGCAGATCATCACTATCATAGTTATATGCTATAGAAATGATATTGTGTTGATAACACTAGTGTCATATATGTTTATTAAATCAGTGCCCATGAACTCTTCCTTAGTAAATTCTCTTGGAATTCTTTTAGTTTGTTTCTTCCCAGAGAAATAACCATGAGTTATCATTGGAGGGTTACATGCTAGAATGAGTATCATATTCATAGCAGATATTAAAAATGTTTCGTATATTGATTTTAAAGGAATAACCTTTATAGCAACATTTTTGAAGTTTAAAATTAATTATTGTTATGGGTTTACTTATTGATTTAGTTGCTGACCTTCAAAATATCATTAAAAAGAGCCCTATTAGGAGGGTAATATTCTGCAGTAATCAAGGTGTCATTTGGGTTGGCTTTTTACTGTTATTGGGGGGGGGGGTTTAAGTTTTAACTTCACAGTCTGATGTTTTTATACATGACGCTGCCATCAAGTGGCTATTGAGTAAAACCTCTGTGTTATCCATCTTTAATTTGAATGTTAGTCTTGTTTTTAATTAACAGCTTGGTTTGGAAGGAGGAAATATTCTATACTTGCTAACTGACAGAAACAAATTCAGTTTATTGGTCTCTGGACTAGGTTTGTAGAGGTAGATGCTCAAAGATGCTTTGAAAGATGCTTTAAAAGAATTGGATTTCAGTGACATTAAACTGTGTTGGCATTGATTTTACATCAGCTTCAACAGGCGTTAAGAACCTTTCAGGTCACCTTGTGAACTGTTTGAGTGTCCACTTGCATTTTCAGGCACCTTAATAGCAGGTAAATCTTTCCTTTTAATGTCCCTTTTTAATCCATTCTACCAGAACTTGACAATACAGATGTAGACTATAGACTTGGGCAAGGATTTTAAGACGCTGAAGCGAAGAGACCAGAATTAACATGGGTTCTAAACTTCAAGAAATTGTCCCTCAAATCAAGAAGCTGATGAATAAATAAAAACCTTATCTTTATGACAGCCCAACAATTGTCTCTTTTAAAGTAGACAAAACCTTAATATTTTCAGTTTTTGGGGAGGTAAAGCCATTGCTCCAGCACCAAATGACCATTTGCAGCTCTTCACAACCCAAATATTGGCATACATCAACAACTCTCAGTTCCCTTCCAGCAGTATGGGGGCTGTTAACCAATTTTAGGCAAATAATGATAAACATCCCCATTCTCCTGAAGATCATTTGCCTTCTTTCACCCTCTAGAAATTATACTAGAAAACCATGTGCACATTTGCATTTGTATTTACTGTGTTTGAATTAAAGCTGCAAACAGCTCTGATTCACTAATAACTGATGAAAGTGTCTCATTATTGAGCTACAAAACCTTCAACAAATTAATGGAAATTGCAAATCACCTTGAAAATTGCAGGCTCTTCAGTCTTATATTGAGTGCTGAGAAAACTGCATAAATAGCCTTGTTGCTTAACTCTTTCTTTTGAAAAAAAAAAAAAACCACCCAGCTTTCTTATTACAGTTTTTTTAAAGCATGCTTTACTAATTAAGGCATGTCTAAGCAACATCTATATATTTTTTTGCTATGTTTTGTTTTCTGTACATGAAAATTAAACAGTATGTTACTAGTTTTGGTTCCTTTCCTTTTATATAATATTTAGAATCATAGCCTCTCTGCCTCTGATGCTAAGCAAATATCTTGGGCACATTTCTCTCATGACCCAAATTGCAGCACAAGATTTAGCATGTGCTGGTTCTTTTCTGTAGTGAGATAATGAATTTTTAAATATATACACCGGCAATGTTTTCTTCCAAAATTACTGCTTGCTTAGAAGAAAATATTTCATGAAAAGGTAAAAAACCCACACCATGTATTTTTGTGTTCACTATTTGATTTTTACTGTTTCTGCATAACTCTAAATCCAAAACTGGTGCATATCACTTGTCATGAAGAAAGATGTATGGGAGCTGATCTCCAGCTGGTATAAAATTTCATAGCCTCATTGTCATGGAAATCCACTCTAGCAGAGTATCAGATGCATTTCTCTAAAAGGTAGAGTGATTTCAACAAAGTGCCAGATTCTCTTATGTCCCACAGATCCACATTACAGCTGCATCTCTGAGGTAAAACTGATTGACTTAAAGGAATATATTTCTGATTAACATAGATTTGAAATAAAAATCACCGGTTTGTAATTTTGGCCATTTTTTATATTGTTTGAGTCATCATTAAGCTTGTGATGAGTAATTTGTTATAGTTTTCTGCATTCAATAGATTAAAAAAAATTTGTAAGGCACAGCAGATAATATTTTTACACATAAAGCTTCATATAGCATTTGTGCTACTGCAGTTCAACTATGGAGGAACAGAATTTGCACTCAAAGATATTTTTCTGCCATACTTGAAGTTACTTTGCTTATAGGGATTTATACTAAAAGCATTTGTGTGCTGACACACCCTCTACGTATTATCACTAAGAGAAATTTTAAAAATTCGTGATATCTGTGAATCTCCAGTGAGACAACTGCTGCTATGAGTTGGCAGGTGCTTTTTACTAGAAAAGCTTCCCTATGATTCTGCAAATTGGTTTCTTTCTAGGGCTAAATAGCCTAGGAGATGCCCATCATTAGTTCTGCCCAACAATGGAACTTGGAGAAGCAAAGAATTGAAGTTTGTTTGTCCTGTCCCATGGTTACAGGCTCGATGAGCAAGGAAAAAAAGTCTCTTTCCTTTTATCTTCCTCTTTTTATTCCTTCTAACCCATCACCTTCTGTTTTTCTTTTAATAATTTCTTGGTATTATTATTAATGTGTCCACAATTTTCCTTTTCATTCCACTCCACCACCCCAATTTAGGTTCGTACACCCATGAGCACTGTACTGATGTTTGATAGCAGTTTGCTAGTTTTTCACATCAAATGATGAAAGATCAAGTATTACTTGTTTTCATTTCACCTCCTTCATGTCCAAACTATGGAGACTCAAATACTCCCCCAAAAAGCTATGAAAACATTAATATTATTTTGTTTAAAGCCCAGAAAACAGTTTTGTTTCCCTCTATTTGTTTGTCCTCTCTTCTGACTGTTTTCCTCACTGCCCAGTCAGTTGAGTAGTGGATACTTAATGCTTTTAAAACAGCATTTAAATGAAGAAAATGAGTCAGTTTGCAATCCAGCTTTTTGCCTGGATGTCACAGTTTTGAAGCAGTGTTTGCTACATAAACTAGACATATGTAAAAACCACATGTACCTGGAGGTGCTATCATTTTCAGAACCAAACTGAGTTCAGGTGATTTCAAACTGATCATAGGCTGCTGTCTATCTTGTTTGATTTTTTTATTTAGAGAACCTAGTGTTTGAGAAAGTTTTGGCATGCACTGAAGTTTGTTGAACTGATTCCTCAAATATTTGCTCCATGGTATGGTGATGTCGTAGCGATTATTACATAGTAAGATTCCACATTAAAAATGTACACAGAGTAATAAACAAAACTATATAGTTGATTGTTCATGGTACTTAATTACTCATGAGACTAAAGTAACAAGCATGTGTTCCCCATCAGTACTTGCATACAGCTCTCCAATACCAGTGGAAACTATATGTATTAAGCAGATGTAACAGACTGTACTCATGACTAGGAAAAGGTTTCTGCTTTGCTAAACCTTCTCCATAAGTGAATTCCAGTTTTCTGGGTTACATGTTGGAAGGGTAATATAACTTCATACAGTGTAAATGTAAACCAACTTGTGATGATGTATCTAACTGAAAATTACTTTTCATAGCTGCTACTTTTTCAGCTGGCATGCAGAAGTTGCCCTAGATTAAACTTGAATCTTCTCCAGTGACAGTAAAGTGCTGTCTAAAATAACTAATAAAATGCAGATGGGAGGGGAATAAAAGCTGGTTTTAGACACAAGGAGGCATTTTATAAAAAGCAGCCTCTATGCAGAGCATAAGATTTGTATGAATAACTGAAAGCTATTGAATAAGATCTACCTAATTTAAACTGTGCAAGACATTGTATTTCCTGGAACTTTCTCTTGACAGTTAGTGACAGTCATGAAAATCTAGAACATCAAAACAGTATAAAAAAATCATTAAGTACATTTTCTAACATAGCATTTTTTTGTTGTTTTGATGAAAAAATGATCAAATACGTTGCTTCCCTCTGATTTGTGTACTTGTAAAATCTACTCTGCTATATCATGGACCCCTAACCAAAACCATGTAATGTTATGATTTCTTACCTAACATAGTGAAGAGGCTGTAGCTGATGGTCTTTTTCCTTGGGCCTTCATTATCTGTTGTTTCTCTGTTTAGGTAGCTTTGACTGGCAAAGAATAAAGGATCCTAAAGATATTCCTTTTGTGTCTTGTATTGGGTTTGAAAGGAGAAAACTCCAGACAGCTGGTTTTCCATAAAGAATACAATAGTAGTAATATGTATTGTATATGTTATTTCAGTTGCATGTTATGTTTTGTCTATAGGTAATTTATAGGTGGATTTATAATATGCAGATAAAGGCTTTTGTTTCCAAGCTTTCTAGTGTAATAGTTTGGAAACTCAGCTACTTTGGGTGTAGTACGCACAAAGGTCTGAAGAATTTCTCCCATATTCCCAGGATTAGTTTGTCTAAGTATGTAGCAATGAAAATGGCTGCTGAGCAGAATTTGGAAATCATCAATGTATGCAAAGCCCACCTGCCTTTTTTCCTCTCCAGAGCTTTAACTAGAACCCAAGGCACAGATTTGTAGTGTCTTGGTGCTGCTGCTAGGCTTTTCTGCTTCACATTGATAGTCAATACCATGATTCTTAAACAAGGCAATTTCAACTGTAAGTTGTTAAAAGGTTGGTAAATGAGCTGTCCCTCAGACAAGAGTAATGAATGCATCTGTGCTGTGTCAGCTGTACTTAAACAGGTGAGACTGAAAAAACAGAAAGTGGTAACTTCTCCCCATGTTGTTTGTGTAGGGCCCTTGTTCTCTAAGAGAGATTTTTGTCTGAAAAGTTTATATTAAAAAGTGAAAATATTTAAAGAGTCAACACAGCACTGACTTAAAGGCATATGCATTGGCAGAGTGATTGGTTATTTAAGCTTTGCAGTGAAGCAGGTAGTTTAAAACTCTAGACATTAATGTTCAGGACTATCTTTGTGAAGCATGCAGTGAAAAACTGTATGTGATGCCTTGTCTCTCCAATTTACATAAAAACAACACTTAAACCCACCACAAATTTATTCTGGATATTCAACAGAGACTTGTTTAATATTTAATTCTATGGTAGATGAACATTACAGGCAATCAGAAATTGTAGTTCAGGTTACACTAATTCATGATTAAATGTTTTCTTTGATTCTTCCACTACTGCTGCAAAGGTGAATCTCAAACCATTTAGCAAAAATTAATAGTGTGCATATTAAAATATTATTAATTACTTAAAAATTAATAGGAATATTATCTGTCCCACTTCTAGAGAAACTAGGATGTAGAGGACCTAAGGCTTGACTGTGCAGGTCCTTTCACATGCCTTTTGAGCCTTGTGTATTTATATCAGCTGAAATCTGGGACAGGGAAGGTTAAGTTATATACCCAAGGTTACCCGTTGAGCTAGGAGCAGGATCAGAAATAAACACCAAGAATCCTGATCAAGTCACTTTGAACTCCTGTATCAGATTCCTTCCCTTGCTAGACTTGCTAGCATCTTTGTAGTATACAATGCTGTAAATAGAATTTCTTTGCTGTCCATCTTATTTTTATGTGCTAAGGATGAAACAGTTGTTAATGGTTGCTTAATGTTTGGAGGGGTGCATTACCAGCAATCTTCTTCATTATTTTCTTTTTCTTGATATTTTTTTCATTCCTTATCAGCTTTAGTCTCTTATTAAAAAAGTAATAGTAAGCAAATCCATAGAAGATATTTACACACAGCAGAAAAAATGGAATATGTCTCCCTTTTTCAGTAATCAAAAGAGATTATGGTGGTGGAAGAGGAGAGCTAACCTTGTGTATGAGCTCAGGGAAGGGCTCCTATGTACCAAGGCTAAATTTGACTGACAAATAGTAGGATGTTGTATAAGGCAAGAACACCCTTTTTGTTTGGCAACACAATAGGATCGTCTCTCTTGATGGATTCTCAGCATCACTCAGTATAATAACATGATAATTGGTCCCAAAGATGGAATGAGTAAGATTGGATGGTGGTCTTTGGGGGCCCAGTTGTGTTATATCTAATCTAATTATGTTTGATACTGACTTTTTAATACATATGGTAGCTATTTCCTTGGCTTGGAAGTAAGGCATATATGCAAGCTTGATGTTTGCTTGGTCTCTGTTCTAAAAGCACACAAATTTATTCTTAGGAGAACCCCCAGCTATATCTGTCTCATGTCATGCCGTATTCTAATTCAAAACTAAAACTGATTTGTTCCAGAAGATGTCTTGAAGCATAAATATGTTGTGGCTTGTAGAAATGTGGGAGGTGTGATGGAAAGAGCAAATGAGTATAGATTCAAAAAAACACTGCAACTTGCTACAGAAAAGGCATAGTAGGTTATTGCTGCCTTGAAGCAACAATCCACAGCAGGCATTCACCCCTTCGCATGGGACAATATAAACATTTTAGTGGATAAATGAGTATAAAGGAGCATCTGGAGATGATGAGATTGTGTAAGACTAATTTTAGAGTCTGAATTAAACTAATTCCATAGCTACAAAAGTCACTGCCATGTTCTATGTTCTTGTTTAAAAGATGGCTATGGACTATGGCAATACCAGACTTTCCCAACCCAATGGAACAGAAAAGTCTAACGCACTGCTGTTGGTAGTGGTATGGTGGGCACTGGCTTAATCAGAGGATTATGAAAATTCTTCATGAAAGATATTTATGCAATTGCGTTTCTGAGGCAAGTTTCTTCTCAGCTGTTAGCATCTGGGTTCCATTTTACCATGAATAGGTGACTGTCTCTAGAATTTATTTATGTTTCTCACTTTTTAATAGAAAATATAGCATGTATTCCTGGGAATGGGGGTAGTTTGGTTTGTGGTTATTTTTTCTTTTCTTTTTTCTTTTGTTTTTCACCATTGTCTTCCGGCCTAAAATAAGCCTATTATAAATTAAACATATTGATAAAATTAGTGGCGTGTGATGTACTAATGGAGTAGGTAGGGAAATAAAGTTGTCTGAAGTCAGCTCTGGTTTTGGAAATCTAACTTGCTCACCCAAAGTATCTGGAATACTGAAACACAATAATTTTTTTCTGTGTTTAATTTCCTTTTTTCCTCTTTCCCCCAGTGACTCTTACTGGTGAAAAGCTTCCAGCCTAGCAGTGACAGTTACTGAAAGATCAGATAGTAGAAGGCTCAGTAGGTGAACAAATGCATGGCATTGTAGAAGCTCAGAGTCTCCAATGCCAGAGTGGCAAATATGACTTGCAAAGTTATGTCATAGACTTGACCACTGTCTTTTCCAGAAGTGGCTGATACACAAGTGGAAGCTGAAAGTTATTGATCACATCACAGTGCTACCTGCACAGTGCTCTACATGCATCATTTTCTCTGACTGTCTGGCAATATGCTTGTGGTTTGGAAATGAAAGGGATAAAATCCTGATTCCTTTGAAATCAGTTAGTGCTTTACAATTGACTTGAAGTGAGGAATCATTTGGTCATAAAGTCATAGGCCAAAATTATGGTACTAGACATAGAAGAAATGAAGGTGAAAAGAAGTCACCATAACAGAATAGTTGAAACTAAAAAACAAACAGAAAGACTTTGGACAATATGTCCAATATACTTTCTACCATCCCCCCAGCAAAACAAAGGCAGTTCATGACCAGTTAAGTCTACTTTCCTATGGGTTAATTTATAGAGGTTAATTGAACTTTGATGTTTAAAACAGTGTGTGGGTCTGATGGAGATTTTTACTGTGAAGTAATGAAGCAGTTAGAAGGTCTTTTTCTTCTTCAGATTTTCTGTACTTGCTCATAGGGATGCTGACAAAATTTCCCTCCTCCATTCATTTGACCTATATTTGATATGGGATGAAGATCTCAAAGCTACTGAGATTCTCAAAAATACACCTGAAACCTCTGATCTTAAATTTGATCAATATTGGCCAATGATTTGAAGAAATTTTAGATGGCATAGATGCACACAGTATAATCACAAACACACTCAGCTCCCTAAAATAAAAATCAAGGTAAAAAGAAGGAATGTATTATTTCTAACAGAGAACACTTTTAGAAGCAACTAGAGATTTTCTACAACAGGAACTGCAAATATGCTGAGCTGTACTAATGCTTCATTCATGAGATAATCAGGCTTCTAAACAGTTTTCTAGAAGGAAAGAAATTTGTATTTGTCAGCAAAGCTCTACTAGTTACCTCTTCCAGTGTTTCCCTATGTTTCTTCATGCATTGCCCAAGGCTGACAAAAGTTTGTTTAAAAGCTAAAGAAATGCCAGATACCACCTCCCTCTCCCACAGCCACCCTGGAGCAATTATGACATGAGTATTTAACTTACAAATCAAAATGATGCTAAGAGAATCCACCCTCACAAACCGAAACAGGAATAATTTTTCAATTAGCTTTCCAAGAAAGAGAATCTTGCATGAGCTTTCTGATAGTTATACTGTATTTGAATGAAAAAAACCTTTGTGTTCTGCCTTTAAGAGTATAGTCTTGCCTTTTTTATGCCAGTGATTTAAGAGCCTATCCACCGTGGTTTATCCGCATCTTGATCTTGTCCTGTCTTGGATAAGTTCCTTGCTGGCTTCACTGACAACAATACCATTCCCTTCCTGTCATTCCCAAATTTTGTTACTAAGTTCTTTATCTGTTCATCTGGCCATATTACCTTCTTTTTTGCCTTAAGGAGTTGGCAAAGGTCCACTCCAGCCTGTATTTTGTTTCTTATCTTGTACTTTTGTTCTTTTCCAACACTGCTAAGTTCAGTGTTGTTAATGTCTTTCTAGACCTACTGCAGTATTGCCTTTCTTGTTTGGTAAAACATGAGGTCTGAATTCACAGGGCACAGACACTCCTTACTGAGGATTTGCATTTTCTTCAGGGGGCCTGCAAATTCATTTAATGATAAATGCTTGCTTTGCTCCTTAGAGAGAAGAGAGGGACTGTAAAAGCAGTTGGCTTTGTCTCACCTGTCTGCCATTTTAAGATTTCAGACTTCTCAGGTGTATGTAACTGCCTTTCTCGTACCTTTGTCCTCAGTGTAAATGTAATTGCATGTTGTTTCTTGGCGTTTCAGACATAATGCAGGTCTCCTCTTTCATTTCAGTTCTTATGTTAGATAGGAACATTGGGCATTTGTTGCGCTAGCCATTACCCATTTCATTTGTAATCCTTATTCATTTAATGGTGGATTATTTATGATCTTTTCCACGATCTTTTCTTAAACTCTTAATATACTTGAGGAGCAGTGAGAGGTAGTTAGCGAGATCTTAGCTTGTGCAATACCAATGACTTCCACTGGTAGCAGGTTGTTGAACAGGTCATGGAAATCAGTTGGTGAACAATAGCCTAAGACCGAGCAACAGGCTCAGCTTTCAGGTTCTGTATTATTTTTTTGATTTTTTTTTTCTATTTCTGTTTTGGTTTAGGTTTTTTGGTGGTTGTATTTTTTTCCCCCATTATCTCTGTTGAGTATACATATTTCATCTGAGATACCCAGCAATGCTTACTGAAGACATTCAGATGTCAGAAGCCAGACCTTTCCCTTGTTCTTTACTCTGTATCAATATAAATCACACACTTTTATTTTAGTTAAAAAGGGCTGGGTTCCTTTTCTATGCCTTTTGGTTTTAGGTGGAGGTATTCTGATTTTTTTACTGAACAAGGAAATTATCAAGATATGCAATTTTTGGGAATAGCCAGGAACCCTCCATGGCAGAGTGAGAGGAAATGAAGTTTTGGCTTAAGTACCATGGCTGAGTTTAGGTCCAAATACTGCAAAACTGTAGGTGGTGTGTTGGACTATGCTGCTCACCCAGTAGTTCAGAAGTCTCATTGGATTCTAACGTGTATGTGCTTTCTGTTGCTGCAAATCTTCTTTGCCCTTTTTTTTGAATTAGAAAAGACATGCCAACCTCCATACCATATACCTATTACTAATAATGCTTATGTATATTCTCAGTCTCATATACATTTATATGTAAATTGGCTATTGAATTCCACCCACAGTTTTAACCTGTAATAACTTCCTTGCTTACAGTGCAATTTGCACTGGTGTAATTTAGATCAGAATCTTGATCCATATATATGTATATATTTATATATACACGTATACACACGCACACACACAATTTCATTTTACAGTTAAAAATGAGAGGAGAATCTGTTGGTTATTTTTATGCTGAACAATTTTTAGCAACTGGCAAAAGGAAAATAAATAATTTCAGGTCGTAGATGGATTTGAGGGTCATGTGTGCACATACACACTTTCACAATGTATTCTGGCTCTTCTCAGTCCCAAGCAGTAACTCTTTTCCTTTCACCTGACTTGTGATGCTGAATTTTCTGCAAGCCTCAAACATAATTTTTATTTCACTTTGCAGAAAATAGAGGCAGGGATGTTTAAAAAAAAAAAAAAGAAAGAAAGAAAAGGAAAAAGGAAGAAACACCCAAAACAGCAACCCCCCAGCCCCCTCTTCTGTACCACCAGTCCACAAACACAGAACATATTTTAGCAGAAGTGCCCCAGCTCTATCATATGTGCTGTGCAGAGTCATCATGGCCATGGTGCATAGCTGAGAGCCGGAAAGCAAACAGCTGCTGTAGCCTGATTTGAGTTAAAATAGTGTCAGTGTTTAGTCTGGCGCAGTGCTTCAGGAGAGATTGGCAGCTGGGTCAAACAAAGTCATTCCATTGGCTCCCTTCCCAGTAAGCTTCTGCTAGTATTTAGGTAGTAGTGCAGCCTAGGCCCCTTTTCTCAGGGATAGCCTAACATCTGACCGCACCCTCTTTGCTTTTTAAAAAATGCCTTTTCACTCTTTAAGATAAATCCACTATTATACAATCTGCCACTAATTGTGCATTAAGACTGTTTTTCTCTCGAAAGCTGACGCATCCTGCTCTCAACGTGGTGTAGAAAGCAGGCTGTTACAGTGCTGGATTAATAAAAGGGGCCTTTATGGTTGGTGAAAGAATATCTGTGTGCTTAGGCAGGAAACTTTTTGATCCACAGAAAAGCCAGACGACATCTAGGTAAGGTCGTGCATCAAATCTGCTTTTATGGGATAGTGGCGCAGCGAGCGCTATTAATTGCGATTGCTTAATGTTTGCATGCCCGTTTTGATAAGCTTTGTAGAAAGTTTAGGAATTAGCTGCTCCTGCGTATCGAGCTCTTTCTCTCCTCCCCCCTCCTCACTCCTCCTATGCCTTTAACACTTACAAATCTTGCAATGAACTGCTTCGTTTTTGCTGAACTACGAGTGCCTGGCTTCTCTTTGGAGAGGGCTTTCTTGCTGAGGCGCCTGGCAGAAAGTTCTGCTGTCGGACCCAAATGCTGCTAAAAGTGGAGTGGCTGGGGAGGAGGTAGAGGGAAAGCTTTCAACTGTTACAGCCTGCCTGTGCAGTCATTTAAAAGCAGTTGAAAACCGCTTTGAACTAACAGGGGTTTAATTACGGCAAAGTTTAATGTGGCGATGGAAGGAATATTAAGTAAGTTGTCTTTGTCTCATACTTTTTAATTTTAGTTGTTGCTTTAGCCTGTTGGGTCACATTTTTTTGTCAGTGCTTGAAGGCTGCCATGAATTGGTAATGAGGGCCCCTTTTGCACATGATTTTGGCACTTGGCCAAAATCAACTTCCCAACGGCAAGCTCTCGCTAAAAAGAACCTGAAGCATTTTTTTGTGATTAGGAATCATGTCTGAAAGCTGCCACAACCAGTTGTGTAGGCATGTCAGAATGACTTTATACAGTATATCTGAAGCATTCGGGAGGGAGGGAAGATGGGGGCAGGGGGGTGCCCTGTTTTCTCCTCGTGTACCAAATTGTTGCTGTTATAATTCTAAATTTCCACAGCATACACCCCGCCAAAACCAGGCTACAGGGAGCTAAGGCATAATGAGGATCATTGGTACCTCTTCTATTTTTCAACATGCCAAAGCAGCCCTAATTGTCACATTTAAGGAGGATACAGTATTAGTGGATGCTTAAAACATTTGTGGACGTAAAGCAGATGAATCTTTAAACTTTTAAACTCAGTAAATTATGGTCAGTGAACAGTAAGTAACGACATTTTCAAGAAGTTTCTTTGTTTGAATTGTGCGAGTGAAGCTAAAAATACATGCCTGGACCCACTGAGGGGAAATCTGCAACAAAAATCTCGGATATGCCGCTGGATTTATCCTAATTTCTTGAAGTCTGGGTACAGGTCTGATCTGTGAGACAGGGAGCCGGAGCTGGGTTGTCCTTTGTTGTTAGAAAGAGGGAAATGTTAGTCTAAACATTAATAAGGAGCTGCAAAAGTTCACGTTTCAAGTGTGCTCAGAGTTTTGAAACTTGTGGAGATCATCAGTGCAGTAAATGGGTGATGATTCCTCGCTGATATTATATAAACAAGTCTGGCACTGTAAGTGAATACATTATTATTGTACACTTGAACATTTTGTGAATTTAATCTGTATTTAACAAAGCAACCCAGCAATTGGAAATCAAGGACCTCCTATTACATGCTGTATATACTCTACCAGAGTCTCTTTTCTGTATGTGTTCAGTGTAAAGACAAAATGCATTAGGCAGCATTTTTGTTAGGTATTTTTATTTTACAAATCAGTACTTGTAGCTATAGTGGAGCAGTTGCTTGTTTCTTCCTGTATGTGTTGTCTACTTATAAGCAATACCATACTTCGGCAGCAAATATCGATGTGGAACAACCTTTTTTGCACCTTCCCTTGCACCCTGCCCCCCCCCCCCAGCCTTGATCCCTTTTGCAGTAGTTCCTGCTGTTAAAATGGGCTTTACAGGTATTGTCTTTCTTCTGTTAAACCGTACATTTTCTGTAAGGTGTTTGTGTGTGTGCGTACGTGTGTGTGTGTGTGTGTATGTTTCCTTTGTCACATAACACAAGACATAGCTAGATTGGGGAAAAAACTCGCGCTTTACAGACTCTTCGGTATCTGTACTTTCATACAACTTGCCTGGGAGAGTTTGTTCATTGTTGCAGGAGACTGAGTTACAATACTTGAAAGTCTCCTACGAGTTTAACTATAACACATTGTATTTACAATGAAAGAAAGCAGACAAGGTTAGCATGTTGAAAGACATAGATGGGGAACGTTAGTAAAATAAAAACAGAGATGACTTAATTGCATTTTTCTGGGATTTTTAAAAAGTTTTACAACAGGGAAAAATACATCACAGTTGAATCCTGTTTTAATGTAAAGCATTATCAGAAAATGACCATACTGGGTGCAAAAGTAAATGTGGCCGTAGAATTTTTGCAAATTGTTATGGAATTTATTTGCTGGTATGTGGAAGTAAATTTAAAATGTGCATATACACATCTAGTTACTGCAAAACTAACTTTAAAATGTTTTACTGTGATATTCCTAGTTTTACCTGGAAGGTTTTACTGTGAAATAACGAACACATGCTAGTGCATTACTTCCAGAGGTTTTCATTTCTGTTTTGGTTGGTGAAAGGTTGTGTTATAAATCACAGCAAGTTATGCTTTAAAAACTTTGTGAGCAGTTTCTAAATCCAGAGCCACATTTTGTCTGATAGCATGCGTGAAGTGTAAAATCTAATATATGAAGTAAGAGAGTTTTGCTTAAAAACTTAAAACATTATAAATTTGGCTTTTGATTGCAGACACTAAATTAACATTTTGCTTAGTCAAGAAATGTATTGTCTGTATAAACTTACAAAGAAGTCATGTTTCCATCAGATAAATCAGCATTCTGTATTCATAAGTATTAAGTGTAATGTTTAATATGTATAAATACTGTAATTGGTTTTCAAATCCCAAACCAGTAGATTAGTGTTTCTTCTTTATATTAGGCCGATAAATAACTGGTTAGTGGCTTTTCCTGAGACTACAAAAGGTGAAGGGTATTATGCATTCGCCATTATGCCATTTTTGTTTTTAACAGCCCTCAGGAATAACATGTCTCTAACCTTTCTACTTGGAGGGCTTTAGGTTTTCTATTTGTTTGCAAACATATAATGAAAGAGTGCAATTATAAAGCTGAAATTTGTTGTAATTTTGTATCTTAGACTTTACTCCGTAGAACTGTTGAACTCCCAGTTACCCATTTCAGTACAGTAAACCAATTTATTCTCCATTCAAAATACTTATTCTTTCTTTATAGTTGGCATTTTTAATGACTGTTAGATAGTAATATTTCATATTTCAGTAGTGCAGTGTAAGTGTACATATTGTTACACATTTGAATAAAAGTTACAGATATATTTATTAAATACTTTCACTTATATGAAAAAACCCAAACTCTAAACATATTGTAGAACACTTTCAGTTTCTCAAGAAAATATGAGGTCTTGTAAAAATAGCTTTATTCCTCAATAGATTCTACTGTGCTTTTTAAAACTTTAGAAATGAGACAGGGCTGTTTTGTTTTGTCTTGTGGGTTTTTTTTTAGTGAGCATTTAATTCACATAAACTAAGCACTTTGTCCTATATGTTCTAAATTCCAGCAATGAGATAAATAAATTGCTGCACTGGATGGAACATAATTATTAAATTTTGGCGGAACTTCAGTGAACTCTGCCATGAAAGATTAATGTGCACAGTGCGCTCTTAGATTCTAAAGTAACAGAGTAAGATAAGGGGAGTGCATAACAGGCTCCAACCTTTGTGGTTTAGAGAAAATAGAAAACGACGGGCAAATGTTAACTTTTGGTATAAACTGCTAATGATAATGTTTTGTCATCTGGGTGATAAAAACTAGAGGAGGAGACAAGAAAATCCAATTTAACACAAATTCTCTCCATTTCTTTCTTGCTCTGCTTCCCATTTTTCTGTATTAAAATAGCCACGATTGCTCTGTATTCTTATGAAAAGGAGAATGTGGCAGGCAGACTACTTGCAGTATCCAGTAATGTAATGTGCTAATGAAATCCCTCCATATCGGCATGTCGTATGTGGTTTTTCACTGCAATTACGATTTTGGTTTGTGATTATGGTACAGTGATTTCAGAATACAAGTAAAAGTGCACTGGCTGGATGAAGGCTATATGTAGTCATAGTAGTGTTTGTTATGACTCCCTTTCTCTTCTTCCTCTACCAAACCTTGATAGTATAAAACATTTGCTTCAATTGACAAATTGTGGTTATAATCAGAAAATCATATTCCTCTTGGTTTTTAAATAATTACTGTGCCCAAATCGTGTTTTTAATTGAGAACAAAGATGCATTGTCCTGCCCGTCAGGCTCCCTTGGCAGGACCAATAGGATTGCAAAGAGTTTTTAGTATTTTCAGTCAGTTCACTATAGGAGAGAACGGGTACAACATCAACCCTGCTCTGAGGAAACCGGCTGCGGCTTTCTCAATGGTGCCCTGGTCCTGGGAGTGATCCCTCTACCTGCTCGGCCTCCCCAGCACCCTCTACCTAAGCACAGGTGTTCTCCCTGTCACAGCTGCACCAGCCCCTGGCCCCGGAGCTGGTTCCTAGTGGAACTCGGGGATGGCAGCATGATGGGCAGGTTCTGGCAAGGCTGCAGGCATGTGGTCTGCATGACTGGCTAGTTGTGGGGGCACATCTCGGGTGCACCCAAAATGCCTGGAATCAGACGGAGGGAGTCAGGCAGAGAGGATGCATCCGTGGTGGGTTTTTTCCTCTGTTTCTTTGCTCCTTGCTTCCAGACCATTAACCTGCTGCTAAGCCCAAGTATGTTCAGCTCAGTGTTTTAAAATGGCAGGTATCCAGGATCTTGGATATATTTCATGACTTCAAAGACATTTCTGCTCTCCTTCCCAGTCACATCCTTAAGCTCATGATGACAGCGTTATGAGTGGGATAGTTAAAGATGTTTAAGGGCAAGGGGCTGATCTAGGGCCCATTGCAAGCAGCAGAGAGAATCCCCCTGACTTCGCGGCTCTTTGGATACAGCACCCTGTGACCTGGCTGCTTCGAGGTGCCAAAAGCTACCTCTTCCCCCTTAGTTCCTGACAGCACTAGCGTATCTGGCATTGCCATCTTCCTCCAGCAGCGTCCTCGTCTTCCTTGGCACTCCTCAAAGAGGAAGGTTTGCTGAGTAAAAGGCTTGAACGTGACTTCCTTGTGCTCTAAAGAAGCAGATGCCTGAGTGCTTATTTTGCCATTTGCAGTCTTTTCCCTTGTCCTTCTCCCCTTCTAAAAATTACTCTTGTGGCTGACCTTAATTATATCAATTCATATCACCATTTCAAGCAGAGTTCAGAAAGTGTAGCTACCTGTCTTCTAGTGTATCCCTATTTAAATACTGCATTAGAAAGTGTGTGTCCAAGATGAAATGAATTTACATTCTAGGTCTATTATTTTGATAATTAAACGTAATTTTCTTTCAGTAAGATTGATTTCAAGATTGTTACTGCAGATTATAGAATAGGAGGAGGAATATTATGCCTTCTTTACATGGATAATAAATGTATTTGCAGTGTTAAATCAGGTTATGCTTTCACAGCAGTGAGGTTATGGACTGTTAACATATTCAAACTCTTAAAATATTGCAAATATTTTTGCAGAAGTTATATATACGACCTAGTGAACACCTACATTATTTTAATGCATAATAGTTGAACGAACGATTAAATGCCTACCAGGTGTCACATGGGAGGCTCTGAGATGAGAAGAAAAGGTGCATTAAAGCAAATCTTGCTGTTCCCTCTCTGCTGACCCAGAGAGTCCTGCCTGCCGCAGAGGCAGCAGCTCTCCTGGGTGTTGTGACAGTGGCACCACAACGCGGCTGTGCATGGTGGCAGGGGGAGAGCAGTGGGAGGGCAGGATTGAAGCCAAGGTACTTGCGGCTGTACAGATCGGTTGTTGTTCTGCCTGGTAGAGTGGGAGCATAGCGGCTGTCTCAGGATCCCGGGCTGAGGTCTGCTTTGAGTCTTGTTCGAAGTGGGATGAGTTTCTTTCAGCTGCAATCCCAGAGCCCTTGGCAGTGTGCAGTGAAGTTACATGAAGTTACATTGGGAGAGGCATCCTCTGTGGCTTCATGAGTTACCGCAAAACTTAAGTCTTGAATTAAAGGCAGAAAATATGAGACAGGTGAATGTGGTTGTTTAGCTGTATAACAGTGTAGAAGCTTTTCTTACAAGCATAGTAACTGATAAGTAGATTAAATTATGCTGAAGTCATGTTTGGGGGTTTTTTTAGTTACCTGCACATTGTGCAGGTCAGCATAGCAAGTTATCCTAAAATATATTCTGTAAAATTGTGTTGTGTTCATTTCTGGTGGGTCTGTCCCTGGGCATGCAAGGTCTCTTAAGGGCTGAGCGTTACAAATGCTCAGCCTTTCCCTTCCACTACGTTATACAAAATTTTGAGTGTCAACATTACACTCTTACGAAATACTGAAAGAAAAAAAGAATTCCACATGGTGTCTGAAACATCTATTTTTTTTTGTCAGAAATGAGGACCAGTGATGTAAAAAAGCTGTTACATTTGGGTGGGGCAGGGGGGAGTAGGAGAGGAAGGTGAAGTTTAGAAAATCCAACCTAGTCATGTAACTCAGAATATTTGCAACCTATGAAAATATTTAAGACAGAATTGAAATACTGTTAGGCTGAGAGATCACAGTTGAAATTGCTTTTTGTAATCTCAGAGCATGACTGAAGAAGTAGAGTATTTGACTATAATAGTCCTGTATTAACAGTAGGAAAGAAACAAATATTGGCAGGGAATTCCAAATACTTACAAGGTATCTCATCTGGGGGCATACGTTTACTAAATTCCAGTTCCCAGACTGGTAATCATGATTGTCAATGTATATCTTTTATGACTTTCAGAGCAAGAGAAGTGAACTTTAGGAGCATGCATTTTGTGATATCCTCAGTGGTAAGTACCCTAACTGCAATCAAGTTTATTACATTTTTGTAGAGTAGAGGCCTTTTCAAGACCACACTTGCTGCAGCTTTAGTCACACAACAGCTTCAAATGTCGTTCTGTAATAATAGGGTAGTAATGTGATATACTCTATAATGAAAATCAGTGTAAAGCACAGGTGGTTGCTAGCATTTGTGTGGTCAGATATAAAAGCTTCACTATGAGTCCAAGCTACTGCTTTCCCACTTGAGGAAAGCATAATTAAAAGTGGTTTCCAGATGTGCTGGCACACATCTGCTGTTTTTAAAAGTGAGTTTTGCAAACACAAACTGAACTGTGTTGCATTCATCATTATAAGGCTGTTGATGAGTTTTCAGGTAATAAAAAGGTTGGAAGCATCAACACCCCTGCTGTAAAACCGAGGTGTCTTTAGACAACAGGCAGTAGCGTGTTACGTTTGCATTGTGTTCTTAGGATTTTCTGTGAGTAGTTCATACCTGAGCTGTGATAAATATGCAAAATCTATCTGGACAAAAATTGACATTTATTTAATGAAAACGTGAGAGGTGATTCCTTGGTAGCAATTTTATTTGCTACCAGATAGATGCAGCAAGTTTGGGCTTTTTTTGTGTGGTTGGATTTTTTTCAGTGCCATGAAATAAGATTTCAGTTCCTTTATCCTAATTTTCAAGATATGCAAATAGTCAGAAAACAAGAGAACTATAATATGCTGAAAATTGACGTTTAATTTGTCTCAGAATGGAAAACAGAAGCAACTCTGTACTTATAGGCTTCCTTAATGCACCCTTAGTTGAACTATCTGGAAAAAAACAAATTAGAACAAAATTCAGAAAAGGTGCTAGGCTTTAAAATATTGTTGAGAGGAGATGACAGATCTTTTGATTTAGCTAAATATAGATTTTTAGGGCAGAAGTTTTGTCTTAATATCTTCTTGTGGTTTAAGGTCAGTGGGCAACTGAGGACCACAGTGCCATTTTGTATGCCTTGACAAAATAAGCAGCAGGAGGGTTTTTTTGCTCACCACTTACAGTCACAGGCAAAAGACAGACTCATCTTGGGGAGAAGAAACCAAAACAATTTAGTTTTTGTTACCAGTAACATCAGAGTAGAACAGTGGGAGATACAACCAGATCTTAAAGTCAAACATTTCCCCCCACCCCTCCCTTCTTCCCGGGCTCAGCTTTGTTCCCGGTTTCTTCACCTCCCCCCTTTTGCCCAGGGGCGCAGAGGAATGGGAGTGGGGGTCGCAGTCTGTTCATCCCATGCAGTCTCTGCTGCTCCTTCCTCTTCAGGGGGAGGGAGGACTCCTCACATCCTTCATCTGCTTCCACATGGCACCCTTCCCACAGGAGAAAAGTCCTCAACAGAAGTTCAGTGCAGGTCTGCCCACAGCTGCAGTTTCCCTCACGCACAAAACTGCTTCAGCCCAAGTCCACAAAGCTCCAATCTGGGTCTGCCCACGGTCACAGTTCCCTCACACACGAACTGCTCCAGCACACACTGTCCGGAGTCACAGCTTCTTCAGGGATAGCCACCTGCTCATGTTGATCTGTCCCACCGGTGAACTCCACGGGCTGCAGGCCAGTCGACCTGGCTCTCGCCATGGGTTGCAGGGAGAACCTCGGCTCCACGCACCTCTTCCTCCCACCTCTCCTTTCTTCCTTCACCAACCTTGGTGTTTTGCACAGTTGTTCTCCTCATATCCCAGTTCTTTGCTCTGCTGCAGGTCCCTTCTGATGGCTATTGAAGAGTTCCCAGCTCTCTCTCGGACTGAAGCTGTAGCAGCACTTGAACTGGGATGGGGACCACACTGCCCCCACCCAGGGCCCTGCTGGTCATGGCCAGGGCAAGAGAGAGGCTGGGATGTGTGCTGTGCCCTTCTTAAATACATGAATTTATGGGGTGCTGATTGGCTTGGTTCTGGTCAGAGGTAGGTCCAACACTGGAGCCAAGGGAGCTTTCTAGTAGCTTCTTACAGGACTATCTCCATCGCACTCCCCCACTACCAAAAAACCCCAAAAACCCCTCACAGAAAGCCATACATATCCTCTTGATTTCATTAGAACTAGCATTTCCCCTGGTAATGTTGTTATTAAAATATAATCCCCGTTTCAGAAGAAAGCTTTTGCAACTCCAGAAGTTTTAGTTACTGCCACTGCTTGGAACAAACACAAGGGATAAATGCTCTGCCTGCCATCTTCTTAATGACACTTCTTCTCGCAGTGCACCAATTACTGATGCCTGTGTCTGGGACCTACTAGCCTGAAGGTCTTGGACTATTGACCAGGCTGCTAAATAATAAGGAGATTTTTAAGATATTGTGTATAATACTGCCTGACCTTTGCATATATTTTCTTTACTTACCTCCACAGATGTGACTTATAGCATTCCTTGTCAAGTGAGAGTCTAATCCTTAACATTTTAATTTATGGAAATACTGACACTGAGTAAATGAAATGTTTTCTGGATGTTTCCTCTTAGTTGGACTTTTCTGCATAGAAGTTGCTTTGTCCATTTAAGTCTCGCTTTCTTGAATAAGCAGAATTGAAACCCTCTTTTGAAGTGTGCAGATTTTGGAATACTTTGCAGAAGACTGAGTTAGTAAAAAAACCAGCTGCTTGGATTAAATAGTTTTTAATATAAAACTTAACATGGAGTTTGTACTTAATTTTTTGGATTAACTTCTCTGTATGAAACATTATAAGTTGTTACAAAGGCATTGATAGATTCAGTGAGAGATTCAAAATGCAACCTTGGTAGTAAAGATAGTAAACTGAGCTATGTGTTCTTCGTTTCTGTCATAACAAGGTAACTTGGTAAGTTCCTAGTGCTGGTAAACGCCTGTTCTGGCTTGAACTTTTTCACACCTCTGAGATAGAGGGTCCAGATCAGCACAAGACATCTGATCTATGCCTGGGGCATCTTGAGGATATAATGAAACAGATGATAATCAATAAGTAGGATATTAATAACTTCATAGTGAAAATGCTGATTTCAGCAGTATTGGCTGCTGATACAGCAAACCATATTTTTTTACTTTGTAATGACTGGGTGTATTATAAATGTTGTTCTTGCTAGAAAGACTTCATAGTTGTGCTACCAGTGACTATTTTGCAAGTATGTATTTACTAACACATATGCATACATTTAATATTAAACCACATTAAAGTCATTGTTTGCCCAGAAGGTAGGATTTTAGCACCCAACTATTATTATATCTTTTTATCTGGCAAAATGCCAGTCGACATCAAACTTAGAAATGTCTACAAAAATACAGACACTCAGATGTGAAAATGTACAAAATGAACACTACCCAGGCACTTAACTCACGGCCTGCTGCAATTAAGACTTATTAGTGGTCATTCCCCTGAACTGGCTGTTCATGTCAGAGACCAGCCCTGACCAGACCCACAACCTAGCAGTTTTGTACATAGCCTTTTGTTTAAAGGATCAATTTTCATGGAAACTCAGATGGGTTAGACAAAATAAATAGCTTACTGAAATAATAGATTTTTTAAAAAATATTGAGGTTTTTGCGTCATTGGTAACTGCAGAATTTTGAGTCCTGTTGATTAATGGTATTCTTATTAGTTGAAAAGCAAAATGCTGACATGTCTGGGGGAGGTGTTAAAAAAGTCTTTTGAGGCTATGCATCAGGGGGCATGAAGAAGGCAGCTTATTGGATGGCAAAGATATTGCCTTGACTGATAGGTGCAAAAGACAACCCACCAAGGACCGTCTCAAGTGCAGCAAACCTGTGCAGTGTTTAAAACAGCTGAGGCAATAATCTTCCGTGCTATAAACCTCTACCAGACACTGAGTACAATGTTATAAGAGGCCAGTGATTTGATGACTGTGAGTGGAGAAACTGTTATGTGTATATGATACCGTTGCTGCTATTTATTGCCAATTTTGCAAGGATATCCTTTTTGGAACATCTATATCCTTGGTTTTGGTCATATTCCAGAGTTCAACAAGTGCAATGCACCCTACTTCACCTAGAAAAAAATTGACAATCCCTGCTTTACATTGCATTTTATTTCTATTCAGAACACTTTTTGCCTTAGGCTTTGAGTTGCTGATTTTAATACTTTCTTGTATCAGGATCATTGCCAGCATTTCTTATGACTTCCAGATACCTTTTCTTCACCTTAAGTTAAAGACTTCTGTCTTAACTTCAGAATTAGTTGCTATAAGAAAATAGTCTGTCATGTTAGAAATCGTCAAGGCCTTGGGAAGTCACAGAAAAAGAGGAGTCTTTAATATTAAGACTGTTTTAAAAAAAATATATCGCTAACAAAGAAAAAACTCAGTGAGGAGATAAAAAGATACATTAAAATATTTTTTTAAAAATTCTTCAAAAATTTTCATGAAGTGACTTTACAGAACTTGAAGATAGATCAGAAATAATTCTCATGTGTGTCAAAAAGTTTTTAAGTTTCAGAAATTTCCCTTCTCTGAAATAGTAAAAAAAGATAAATTATAAATTAGTTTATAAATAAAGTCAGAGGAAAGGTGAATCAGATCAATTTAAATACTTAATGTCAGTAATTTTGAAATATTTAATTTTGGTTTGTTTTTCTACATATCAATATTAGTTTCTGGGGGAAGAAAAAAGGTAATTTTGAACTTTAAACCAGGTCTTTTTAATCTTGAAAATATCTAACTGGAATATTTGAGCAATGTCAAAGCACTCTCTGCTTTTTTAAATGGCAAATGAATTGACATATTTTCTTGCAAATAACTTTGCTTTTAATGAACCAGCCTTCTCTGATGGAAAATTGTCTGAAACATTTCCTGCTAACTGTATCATGTGACAAACATATTATGTATGTTGTACTTCCTTAGTCTTTGTGCTTGTGGTTCTGTACAACGTGAAACATAAACAAATTATCAATTCAAGCCATGAGTTTTCTTGTTCTGTCCAAGAAAGAATGAAAAAGATGAGAGCAGAAATATATGGAAAATCTAGTTCAAAGGCTTTGGCTGTGAATAAGCCTATTTACTCATGTGAGTAAGACCACTGAAACTGCCAAAAGTTGTGCGCTTAGTGATTTACTCAATGTCAGTATGTGTTATACCATCATAAATATACCTTATATGAGACCTGCATACAGTTCATTACACTGCAAATAAGCTTGAATATAGCCATGCAGTTAACTGCTGTTCTGAGCTTTCATCTCCTTTAGGTCTCCCCCAGCACCTGGGAAACCTGTGCAGTACATGTCTGTAGCCAAAGCAGTGTTACCCACTGCAGAGTGACTGCCAGCAAGACAGAGTGCTTGGAAAGCCAAAGGTGACTGCCATGGAGGCCCCATATCCTGCTGTCTGGCTGTGTGACCCTAGTAACTTGCCTTCTCCCAGCATCAGCCCTCCATTTAACCAGGCTGAAATCCCTTGGTATTTTGCTGTTTTCTGATATCATCCTGTTGAAATGTTTTGTTGTTGTTTAAGTAAATCTTAAAGACACAGCTCTTAATAGGGTTGTCATTCAAACTGATTATACCATTCCTTTTTTAATTTCTCATGAAGGAATATCTGCTCTCAGACAGAAATGTGGGCACTGTGTCTCCTATTCTTGAGCAGGGTTGTCAGTTGTGCCACTGTCATTGAAGGTTAATATATCTGTTTCTCACCTGTTTTGCTAAGACCATTTCTATGTTATTTGCTAATTGAATGCTTGAGAATTGAGATTATTTCTGATCTGTGCTGAAACAACTACTGGAGACAATGAAGAGTGAATGTGTTCTAAATACTTATTATTTGCATTTTTCTGTGATGCTATGAAGGGAGATTTTTATTTTCAGCTATCCAGTCTCCTGTTAGAACTGGCTTCTATGTTCAGATGATTCAAGGGATATTGTACGTCCCTGAGAAATGAGCTTTAGCCCTTTAGGAACAGGCCATGAGTTTCTCTCTCTGTCAGTAGTTCAGTTTAAATGCACGTCTGCACAATGACCGCAACTTCTATTGACAAACACTCCCTGCTTAGTTGTGAGTGTGTTGGTAGTCTGGAGAGCAATACCCTGCTTTAGGCACTCTATAGCAAGAAGGAGGCAGAGTAGAATGATGATAATCAGAGGTCTTGGAGAGCTGATTTACAAGGAAAGTCTGAATGAAGTGGAGTCATTAGCCAAATGTGTTAGGAATGACAAGATTAACTGGTGCTGCCTTATGAGAGCATGGTGGACTAGATGATCCTTTGTGTTCTCTTCAGCTCATCTTCCCATTCCTTCCATAATTTTCCTCATTATCCTACTATTTCTCTCCCACTTATCCCCAAAACACAGAGCTTTTGAACATTTATTTTAACATAACTTCTCATTACTGAGCCTGGAAAGAGTCGGGCAGAAAAAATTAACTTTTTTCATTATGATAATTTATATTTTATGTCTGGCAAACTGATTTGTAAGGCAAGAGCTACTTTAGTGGATGACATTTGGGAAAAGAAGCCTCTTTGGCCCTTATCATGGCTCCTTTTTTGCAGTTGTATTTCCTGGTACAGTGCCTGAATATCTGTGTTGCTTTCTGAAATGAGGAGGAACAACCCTCTAGAGCTCTTGGTCCAGGAGCAAATTCTCTGTGCTCTGTTTTTTTCTCCATCCATAGGTCTATTGTCCCCAGAGGCACATTAAAACTTCCCACTGAAAATTCAATAGGAAAGCCCCACTACAGTAAAGCTTAAAAAAGGGGAGTTTTTACTAGCAAATTGCCGATAGAGGAAAAAAGAAAAAATAACCTATACAACTGAAAACTCAGAACCCTACCAAATTATAAGTTATTTCATCTTCAGGATAGCAGCTTCCTAAATGCCTAAAGAAGTGCCTATGGAAAAAACTCATAGGATAGTTAAACATAAATTGGTATTTGAACATTGTGGTAATTCTGGTTAAATTTTAATTTAGCCTTTTCTTACTACTAAAAGAAAGAGATGTGTACGTTGCTGAGAATGTGTGTCTAATGCTAAACAAATCCTTTTGCATGTACAGAAGATGAGTACATGGAGTCTGTGTTTTGCCAGTGGATTCAGTAACATAGATGGATATGCTTGGAGAACACACAAATGACAAACTCTTGATAAAAAATGGTAAACTGCAAAGTCTTGCAAAGTGCTGCAGTAGACGATCGTAGCTTCCTTTTAAAGATGATGGATATTGAACACTGACAAATGCATCAAATACCATCAAGGTTATGTAGGTAGATGGTTTAATTTTTTGTCAAAAGTATTCAAAGTAATGTTCAGATTTCTTTCGTGTGAGCTGGGGAGTTTGCAGGGCAGAATGTGTCTTATAACATGGTGAAAAATACCTGTCTGTTTCCTCCTGAGCAACCAGGTATCTTACTCATTAAGTAAGACTCTTTGCTGCAGTGCTCTACAAACTGGAAGAGAGCAGGAAGCTCTCAAACTGGAAAGCAAACAGGCTGGAGACAAAATACACTGGGACATCCAAAACAGGTCTGTTAGACCAAATAGAAAGCATCAACAAAAATAGATGGTAGGTAAGGAAGCAGAAGGCATGTTGGAAATGTTTGTTGTCTTTGAAGAAAATGAAGAAAACTCCAATTTGTGATTTTCTGCACATGAGTGAAAACAGAAAAAGAAAATCCAACTGTGTCAAACACAGGAAAGAAGTTCCTAAAGCAAAATGAGAATATAATTAATGATAGGGTAAAACCACGTGGTCTGAAAGTACAGCAAGTATGTGGGCAAGGTAAGGATTCTAGAAAGCAAATTTAGGTAGAAGCAGGTTTCCACAATGCATCCCAAAACACTAGGAACTGTGAGGATATTGAGTAGAAGGTGTGCACTAAAATCATACTTACTAAATAGTGTTTTCAAAGGCATATGGAACTCTTTACAGTTAAAGACACACTTAGATAACATTAAAAGACGACCAACTGATCACCATGGTTCCTGGTCCATAGTTGGAGGTACATTTGGTAAAATTAATCTGGTTGCAAATTTATGGTGATATAAATCACAGTATGTCACGAGTAATCTTGGAAAAGAGATTTTCTATTTGCTTATTTTTAAGCAGTGCAATCCATCTGAGTGATGCGGACTTTGAAAATCTACTCTTCCTTTTATCTTAGGTAGAAAAATTTCTGTTCCCTTGGGTTTGATTAAAAAAAACAACGAAAAAAAAATCCACAAAAATCTTTGCATGCATTAGAAACAAACTTCTCTTTCTGCAGTGTTTATCCCATCTACTTTTAAGTTGTAGAGGAGAGCATTGTTACCTGTTTCCTTCCATAAACTGTTTGATCCCTTATCAGCCACTGTCCTCTCAAGTTTTTCCAGGGTATACCTGCAGCTTTTTACTGCTGAATTCAACACACATTTTTTGCAGGTTTTAGATAATGCGTCTGAATGGTGTCTGTACCGTGATCTTTTCTGTTGTGTGATTGGTCTGCTGAGGTGCTGAAGAACATCTATTTGAGCACCTCAAAGATGATAAACAAGGTCGAAATAATGGTAGGGCCAATGTAGGAATTAAGCAGTATCTGGCCTTGCGGCTGCCCTTCCGTGCTGGGCTTGTATTTCAGTCAAAGTATTATTCATCTTCTGAGCACAAAAAACAGTGGTAAACAGTTATTTTTATATTCCTTTTAAAAAGTAAGAAGCTGGAGAGAATTGTTATTGCCAAAAATCCCACAGAGGATCAGTATCAGAGGAATCAAAATTTAGAAACCTGAGCTTGCAGTGGGAATTGAAGGAAACTTCAGAAGAGTGTCTCTACAATAGAAGTCAGACTTGTGATGAGATTGTGGAAATCGAGGAGCAGAAAAGGAAACAAATATGGGTCTGTTGTGACCTGAAGTTATGAAAAAGGGAGAAGGAAGGGACACCACAAGAAGGTGGATAATCCTGGGTAAGATTTCAAAGTTTTCAGAGCATACCCAAATCAAAATTCAGTGATCTCTGATGTTTTGCCTGTTAAAAACAAGTGCAACATTCCAGCTGAGAAGTGTGTGTTGAAAAATCTGTTTTAAACTGAAGTAATTTGGTAGAGTGTGTTCATGAGTAAGCAGTGAGGAATCTATGATGCAGTCTATAAAGTGAACTCATGGTTTTATGGTAGTATGGGAGACTGCCAATATACAGCTACCAGACCAGAATAACTGAGAGGTGAAATTAGAAGTAAGACTGCTGCTTTAATCCATCTGTGAGGTGGTATTTCCAGAAAAAATATAGAACAAGATTTTTGGTGCTAAGTACGCCAAATATGCTTTTTTCCCCCCAAAATCTCAAGTTAAACGTTAATATTTCTTGCACATATACAGTTTTTAAAATGTTCTGGGGTGAATTATGTGTCATCTTGCAGAACATCTATCAGGCAGACTGAAGTCACTTTCCTCCTTATACACAACATGGGAAATGAGGCACAACTGAGAACACGAAAACACGTTTCAATGGGAAATATAGGAAATACTTGAAAACAGATTTACAAAACAGAAGGGGAAATGGCCTTTGAGAAAGGGAGGCATCAGGGCCTATTATCCTAGAATTACAGTACTACTTCAGCAGTTTTCTGTTTATTTTCCTGTTATGTACACTCCTTTCTGTTTTTCTTCTTGATAGCTATACATACTCAAAGCCTCACAGTTAAAACAAGAAAACAGACTCTGAATTTTCTGTTCTGTTTACTCTGTAACAACTGATCTCTTCTCAGCAGTTTAATGTGATATCACAAAAGTTAGCAAAATGTGCTCTATAAGATCGTGTGCACCATACCCTGGAGGAAAATATACCAGAATGAAGTTCAAAGGATTTCTTTCCAATATGTTACTTGAGAAGAAGTTAGGAAAGAATAGTGGTCTTGTTATACAGTTGTCTTTTCATTTATTTGGGTCCACTGATGGTGAAACAATTCAGTCTTTACCTCTGAGAACACCAAAGTGGTGACAAAGTTATTTTCACCACCTTATTAAAAGCAAGAAAACAAAAATCCTAACTGGAGTTCAAATGGACTTCAGCCTGAATTCAGTTTTGAAATAAAAGCTTTCCCTGTGGGCTTCCCATTTTTTTCTTTTCTGTGAGATTCTTTTTTTCTGTTTTCCTTTGTCACTTACTAATTTAGCTACTACACTTTCTGCTTTTATGTTTTTTCATAGAGCTCTTTCTTCAAAAGGACAGTGTGCTCAAAATTCTGCAATACAGTCCTGTCACACTAGAACGCTCTACAGGTGTCACACATGGGTTACTTCCATTGGCTACTTCTTCATCTCGAAATCTTCCAGTCAGGAAGTTTCTTTTTTACGTTTTAAAACTCTCCTGTGCTCACTGTAATACCACTTGGGACATCTCAGTTTTGTCCCAGAGACACTTCTGCTTTCATCTTGGTCAGTTCTACTCAACCTCTTCCTATTGCTCATTCCCATTGTTGCTCCTGCCCCTTTTTCCTTGTTGGAAACATAGGGTAACCTTTGCATCACTGGACACTTGGCGATTTGTTTACTAGCCTTTGATTGTTGATTTATAAAGCTTTTGCTAATACTGGTTATGATGCTTGGTGTTTAAAGATGAAAAAGAGATAGCATCGTGTCATAAGGTTCTCCTGGTCAATTAAGTTCTTCCAAGTTTATATTTATGCAGGTGATTAAATGAGATCCTTGCGTGTTTTTCTTCAAGTGCAGTGCTTTAGCTCAGCTGGGTCTGCCTGTACTGACACAGCACAGTATTTCCTAACTCTTTGCATTAATTCCTTACTCTTATACTTCAGTTGTAGCTTCTGAAGAATTTCTTACGGTTTCTAGGATAGAGATGGAGTCCACTTACTGTGCCCTCAGTAGAAGCAGAAAGAAGTAGAAATTAATAATCATTCATTGATTTGATTTTGTGATATGGTTCTCAGGCATCAATTCTTGGAGAGCTTGGGGGCTATATACATCATCTAACTCAAAATGTCCAGAAAAAAGGGGATTTGAAATTTTCCTCTGGAAAAGCCCCTTTCTCTACAATAGAGTGCATGGAAATGTGTTTTCTTAACTGAGGTAAGTTAGGTACCAGAAGTCAAGCAACAGGAAAATAATTGCCCTTTATTTTGAGCTCTTCTAGTGTGGGCTATTAAGCTTGAGGAACAATTAGAGGAAGATTCTCATAACTGGTTTGAAGCAAACTGCAGAATTCCCATCTCAATCTCTTCTCCAAGGTCTGAGTCTTATGCTTTGAAAACTGTATCACTTTTTCATTATGGACATTGCTGCCTGACTCCAAACAATGACCCTTCTCCTGTATTTTAAGCTGGGAAAAACAAGTTCTGTGTCACAGAGACCGCGTTGCCCAATGATATTTGCTGAAAGTTTCTACATTGCAAAATTCTCACTTATGTATCTGGAGATACATTTTAGTAAATTCTATTCCTGGAGACCAAATATTAAATCATTATAGCTTTTATTATAAATTTAAGACAATGTCCGTATCATATGAGAAGGATGAAACTAAATACAGATGTTCGCTGATGCGTTTACTCAGTGCAGCACTCGTCATAAGAATGCAAAAGCCACCATTTTTGTGGGAGTTTGTTTCAAAAAATAACCTGAGCATACAAAATAAGAGAAATGAAGAGGAGATTGTACTCAAAGAATTGTCCTTTGCTCATCATACAGTACTTAAAAGTTCATTCCTAAAATTTTTTTCTGCTCATTATGAATACACAAATGACATTGTACAAAACCTGCTATAATACATTATTCTAAATGCCAGTCAGATAATATATGAAGAAATCTACTACATATCAGAGAGCAGGACTGGAGGTGAAAATCAGACGTGATCTGAAATGCCCTTGTGTAGCTGAAGAATGGCATTTCACAGCAAGCTGGCCTCATGAGAAGCTGTGAGCACAAGTATTTACAATATCTTTATATAGCATCTTTCTCTAGGCACAGCGGTTCTCTGTTTCTTTGAAACAAGCTGTCGTATTACTTGAAAAGAATTATCTAGTATTTTATTACTGTGATATGAAAAATTTATTTAAAGAAGCAATTTTTCTTTAGGTCTGCAGGTGGAAGGTGAAGCAGGTTACAGTAAATACTGCATTATATACTACAATTGCAAAATGATAAAGCAAACCATATAAAATGTGGAAGTGGCAAGTAAACTATATTCTTGGAAAATTATTGAGTCAGTGAGGTCTAGAAATAGATTGTTTCAGCAGTGTTTCCTTGATTTTGTCTTATAAAAGTCAGTGGTTTAGAATTAGTTTAAAATAATGGATATCCCGAGCTTATTATATGGACTGTCTGTTGGAAGTAAAATCAGCACACATTTTGGGAATTGGATTTTTACATTACACTGTCTTGCTCTGTAAGATGACTTCCAAGTTGTGCAGTGCTTGTACTCACAGGTACAGTAACTGTGTGATAGGGCAGTAGATAGAACTTGTAGCTGTACTATACTAAGTTTTAATAAATCCTATAGCAATAATGAAAACTGATCTCTTCTTTCATGGCTAAACATGGTTCTGGGATTTCAGTATGCTGAGAAGTATTGGCTTAACAAGCGGCCATGTGTTTTTAATTCAGCAGTCTTAATTACAGGAATTTTAATGATAATGAATAGTAACAAAGAATAAAATAAAAAGGGGAGAAAAGACAAAAGAGAACTTAGTTTCCATCCAAAGTATTTTATTAATAAATTGGTGCTTTTACATTGGAAAAATTGTTTGTTGTACTTAGAGCATATATGCTAACTGTTAGTAATTCTTCTTTATTTCATTTTTGCTTTCCTTTTTATTTCTTCTTTGGTTTCCTTTTTATGGCTACAAATATCTATTTAATAATTGGAAAAACATTATATTAATGCATGATCCTAAACAGGAAGGCAGCTGGTGTCTTAAGAGTTTGGTAATAGGATATCAGATTTTGTCGGTGCTATAAAGTCAGTAATAAACTTTGGCAAAATTTTGGCCCTGTTGAACAAGAGCTTTGCCATTGACTTCAGTATGATCAGAATTTCATTGCTGGGGTGTGATAAGCAAAAGCCTGAGCCAGAGCCTGTGGCAAGCAGAGGAAAGCTGCCTGTTTGGTTTGCCTTGGCAGAGGCCTGAAGTCATCTCCTGATGACTGCGTGGATGCCCGTGTTTAGACTGAAGTGTTCACAGTCCCTGGGTCTGTATCATAGAGGAATCCAAAGTCTGTAGCTTGTACCTTACGCAGTAGCCTATCTGATGACTGAAGAGGCAGAATGGTATGTAGGCTTTTGGTTTTTTTGTTTGCTTTTGTTGTCTAGAAGTGCAGGAAAGGCAGTTTGGAGGAGCTGCTGCTGTTGTGCCCTCTCTGCTACAGCTTTTAGTAAATAAGACTTCAGTCTCCTAGTTTTGTAAGACGTCAAAGAATGAAATAACCAAGAAACAAATGTTTGCCATTTGGCACCAAATTAAACATAACGATGATAAAGTGTAGGATCTTAAGCTTGGAAATTTGGCCAGTTAAAATACCAAATGATCCAATTACAAGTAAAAGACAAATTTGTATTATTGTTGGGGAACTGTTGAGGTCATTTGTTCATGGTGATTCATTGAGTGAAGGAGTTTAATGGCCAACAGCTATAGCAGCTTAAATTAGACAGATTTCATTCAAAATTATTTTTGATGTAGACTATAATCAATTCACTGTAGTGCTCCTCATGTCAAATGTTATAGCTACATTAATAGCTTTACCTAATCCTGTTGGTAGATTTATTTATGGGCTACATATCATGGCAACATACGTAAATTTTAAAATAAAATAATAAAATGTTGAACTGCTTAGTGATGCAGCTTGTCTGGTAACGCTTTTTTGTATATAGAGTCAATCAAATTTCAAAAATACAAATTTGAAAAAATCTGCAAATTACAAGTAATGTCTGACAGTCACATTCTTAATTTTCCATATATTTATTAAAAATATCTGTTGAATTAATTCTGAAATTGACTGAAACTTCCCTTTAACTTCAGTGTAATTATGCTGTTTCTTCATAGCCCCTCTTATGAAAAGTTCAGTAGTGGCAAAGATGAAAAAATGTTTATTTTCTTTTTACTCTCAAAGCAGTAAAATTTTAAAACTTATTTTTTAGTCCACAATGTTGTTTAAAGACCAAACAAAAGCAACTAAAGGGGCTGCTTTTCACACCTGACATGCCTTAAGTTTTAAAGTAATCTCAGTGCTTAATTTCCTTTGAAACTTAAAAAAAAAATCTAGTATTTTTAAATACTGAGGATCTACACTGAATCTCACCCAGTCATTTCTGGTTTCTCTGTACATACTTATGAGGAAAGATCAGGACACTAAGATAAGAATTTCTGCCGTCTTTTCTTTAAGTTAGTACATCTTGGTTAGTTCCCTTGTTTTGTAGTTCTTGGTGTCATGCCCTCAAATACATCCTAAAACTTAACTAGAAAGAAGTTATGTTTGTAAGCTAATGAACTTTAGCCATTTTAATTTCTTCTGTTTAAATGCAACACGTTATTTGCATCATGTGTATACAAATCTGGTGTGATGCAGTACAGAAGATGGAGCCAGACTCTTCTCAGTGGTATTCAGTGAAAAGGCAAGAAGCAATTCCATTTAAAAATACTTTTTTAAAACATAACTTTTTACCATGGGGGTGGTCAGCACTGAAACTGGATGCCCAGAGAGGTTGTGGAGACTCCATCCTTGGAGATATTTAAAACCCAACTGGACACGGCCCTTAGCAACCCAATCTAAGCAGAGTTGGCCCAGGCAATCTCCTGAGGAGCCTTCCTGTCTCAGTCTTCTTTGTAAGTATAATATGATCTTGGCTAATGTAAAAACTTTAAAAATTGTAGGTTATTTCAAACTAATAATCTTAGAGAAAAACAAATTAATCAGATTCTGAAATTGTATTATTTGCACTTCCATAGATAAAAAAATAGATAATGTATTGTATTTAGGGTAGTGTTTAAAACCATTCTTAAGCTAGAAGTTGGTAACTGTTAATAAATTAAAAATTAAAGTTTTTAGTTTTATTGTCATCATAAAACAAAGGATTCTGAAGGGTAAATCCATAGAAGTTGAAAAGGCAGAAAATTCACAATGTTAATACCATGTTTAAAAACATGTCCTGGAGGCAGACATTAACTAGCTGAAGAATATGTAAATTAGGAGCTTTTAAAATGCTGAGTTGCACAGAACATTCATAAGATAGCTGTATGTTGACTTTTCACTCTTTGTTTTTGTCTTTACTTCTACCAAAAGTGCATCTTCCCCTTGCAGCTGCCTGTCTATTAGGAACTAGGCTCTGCCCCTGATTCTGAAAACTCTACAGTGCCTATTGGCATGCATCTTGTTCAGCTAAAGACTTCAGCAGTGTTTAGCACGCGGTATGGTGATGTTGCTAACGTCTTTTCTTCTCTTACTGGGTTGGTACTCACGGGCTGAGCCCAGAGCCCCCCATAGTGCTAGGTGCTACGCAGATTACCCCAGCAGGCATTGCCTACCCAGGAAGCATCTCCCCAAGCACACAGTCAGTATGAACTCCACAGTAGTCTCCACATATCATATTAGTATCTTCTGCCTTCCCCCAGCTTTCTAAGGGACATTTTGGGAGTTATCTTCTCTTGCTTTAGTTATGATTTTGTAAGGACATGGTTCTTGAAAGTAAAAGAGGCACAGAAAAGAGGAAAATAAATTAAGGAAGTGGTGGTATGGCAAAATTTGGAGCATCAGAATAAGCAGGCGGAGAAGTGTGGCCAATGTCTAACATTTGGACAGTGTATATGCATGCCAAAAACTGTTTTAAAAAAGATTAATAGCTGTTATGTACTTGTAGTAGTTGATAATGTAAAATGTTCAGCTTCATTTTTTTCTTTTCCTTTTTAAATTTGTAATCAGTATATACCAATTGTTGTGTGAGGAGATCTAGCTTCTAAAATGATGCCCTCTTGGCTGCATCATTACCTAAGTTCCTCTTCAGTGAACAAAGTAAAAACAAATTTTTAAGCAGTTCTTTTACCTTTAAATTAGCATTGCATTTTTAGTATTTCTTTCTTTGCCTTTGGAAAAAAAAATACTTATCTTTTTCTGAATGATAGTTTAAAACAATAAACTGAAACTTTGAATAACATGCATGGACATGCTTTAATATATTCATGAGCGATCAAAATACAGTACAGAAATCACATATGCTGCTCTGCTGCAACTTTCAAGGTTCAATCCATCATTCTGGAACCCAGGGGGCTGAGATTTGACATCCTGCCTAGAAACCATACTTCAGATTGGCTGGAACTGTGCCATCTTATGTTCAGGTTAGGAGAGCAGCTGTAATTTGTCTGGGTAGCACTTTAACTACGCACAGCAAATCATAAAACCCATTTTCAGTAATAAACTTGAAGATAAAATAGGTCCATTTGCTTCATTTCCTGATTCATACAAGATTTTCATCATTTTGATACAATACCACTTGGAGTTTGATCTTATAATGATGTAGATTTCTGTAACAATCTTTCTCAGATTAGCAGTTTTATTTAGCATTTATATACTAGGTAGGAGATTTCTTTTTGGCATTTAGTTGAATTTTTTCTATTGTTCTTTGAAACTGAAAATATGAGAATAATTTCATAGTAGGAGTTAAGTTTATATGTGATTGCCACAATAAATAAAACCTTATTGTAGTCTCTTTCAGTTGTAAATACCAGATGTGAAAATACTCCTCCTGTTCTTTTTTCCCCCCTTTATGTCTTAATATGGCTTGCTTGCAAGAAAATTATTTCCAGCAAGTCAGTGAAGATGTTTTAAGAAAATACATATATATATGTATGTATGTGTGTGTGTGTGTGTGTGTGTGTGTGATTTCAGCTTTGCAACCATACTCACAGAACGTTAGGGATTGGAAGGGACCTCAAAAGATCATCTAGTCCAATCCCCCAACATTTCTATTCATGGTTTTGGATTGTAATGATTTTAGATTTCAACCTTTTGTGTGCACCCTTGTTTGCAAGTGCAACTTTGCCGGACAGCAAGGTCCAACTTAAATTGGGAGGGTAAGTTTTCTGTGTGACTTAGTAACTTAAGGGAGCTCCTAAGATGGACTTTCCTCGAGGAGATGAGCCAGTGAGTCCAGCTGTGGAGAGCCTGACCAGAGGCAGCCACATTTGCCTGTACACTTCTGACTACAGGCTTTGTTTTCATTACTTTTGGATGTTGCACAGTTTGGGTTCCAGCATTGGCTTTCTTCTGATACAAGTCTGCAGAAGCTTTGTGTCAAATCAGGCCCATATGCTGTAAGAAACAACTTAAAATGTCATCCTAGCTCAGTAGACACCTAATGGCTTGACCATTAAATAGACCAGCCAGCCTTAGTGCATTTTCTTCGTACCCTTCTGCCAAGTGCCAGATCTCTGGTTTTTATTTTTCACAGAGACATTTTTCTGTCTGTGTTTCTACCAGGACCTCTCTTTTTCAGGTCCACAAGCTGAACCTTCCACAAGGGAAGGTCTTTCTCTTACTCTTTTCTCAATACCATGAGGCTTTTTTTGACACTGTTGGCAAGACAGCTTGTCTGTGTTACAATATTGTTGTAACTCAGCCTACCCTACTGAAAATATATTCTTTCAAGATGTTTGCTTCCTTTAAATTATTTAGCCCTTTGAAAATGCCTCTGGGTTAAGACTTTATGGGAGTATAGTATACTCGTATTAGACATATACTTTACTAGGGTAGCCTAGCTAGGGAAAATGAAATGTTTTTCTGTATATTCCATCTTCCCCTACTGTAGTTAATTGAGAACAGGCTGCAGGATAGCATTGTGCGTCTTGGTGGCCACACAAGCACTTTGTATTCTCTGGAGACTCAGAGGTACGACAGCTGCATATAAATATGCATAGTTGGAGAGATTCATGATTGTGTCTTGTTCTAGGGCTGATTGGCTGTAGTGCCGCCACTGCAAATCAATGAGCATTTTCCTCATCTATCAGCTGCTTGCTTGCTTGCTTGAAAGCAGACAAAATGGTTAAAACACCAACAGCCCACAGAGGGCTCCTGAGTGAGTGAGACTTGTTTGCTGCAGCACTCAAAACATTTCCCTGAATCTACAGTAGCTCTCAGTAGATGAATTTAGCACTCAGCAGATTAATTTAGCTCCCAGTGTGCTGGATTTAGAAAGAAAAACTAATATAGATGAATACATTCTGTTCAGCCAGCATATTTTGTTTTGCAACAATACACATGTCTTATTTGAACTGCAATCTGGTTGGAAAGCATTTTGCAAATGGTGCATTGGTCATAAAAATGAGTCATGCTTGCTCATTTTTTAAAAAGCTCTCATCCAGTGCAGATTAAGGAAAAAGGTATTGAGCAATTTACCGGAGAAAGTATTGGAATTTTAGCCATCTCTGATGAGTGTTGGGCAGTTTTTTAAGGTAGACCTTGACATTGTGTTGAAAAAAATGTAGCAGCTGCTTTTCACTTTGTTGTTACCTGCATAGCCGACTAGGTGATGTGAACCTCCCTGTTCATGGTTACTTTGCTGATTTGCCTCATGGGCAGGGTTCAGGCAGGCTTTCCTTGGAAGACTTTTCAGGCTGGAAGCTGAAGGTATGTCTAATGATAGTTAGGAAGAGCTCTCGAGGAGGAAAAAATCAGGATACAAAATCCATTGTTTTATGACTTTATAATAAGCTTTAGCTTTCTTCCTTAGCCTGGAAAATGTCACAAGGGAAGCGGGACTAGATTGCTTATGCATGGTAGCAGAGTGACTAGCTTGCTTATGATAACAGTAATGCTTATTATTTCAGGAGCTGGAAAACTGAATAAAAAGATAAAGATATCAAAATCTAGGAGCTGATCATTTGACTGGCTTTGTTTAAACATAAAATGGTCAAGGAAATGAAAAGAAAAATGCTGTGAAATGACAAGCTGGCTTTCTAAAGTACTATCCTCACTCAGTAAATGAGTCTCTCGTATGAAAGACTCCCAACACATCTTCCAGAGCACTTCCACTACCAGCAGCAGGATGATTGTTATAAAACATTCTTTCAGTCTCTCAACATTTTTTCTTTAAAACATTAAAGAATTGCTTGAAGAGCAAATAGCTGCTTTCAATTGAGTCGGTGCCTTACAGTGCAGATCTAATTTACTCAGGAGGAGCTCAGCTGCTATGACGGGTGTTTTATAGTAGTGATTCCCAATCCTATTTAATCAGAGCACCGCCAAACCTTTTGGAGAACACAAACAAAACAGAAACCTTCCTCTGCAGTGACAGTGCAGTGGTTTTCATTTACTAATAGATAAAAATGAAGCACAACTCTGAATGCTCCTTTATGAGGTGTGCTTTCCCCACTTGTTTGTGTACTGGCTTGCATGTGCAGAGATGTCTTCTTTCTCAGTTTTTAAATCCTACAATATTTTTGGAGATTATGTTGTAATATATTACAGGCTACCAGCGCGTTTTAGTCAGTAGATTGAGGAGTGTTGCTAAGAAGACCACAAAAGGCTGGAGGCCTGGTTAGTATGTTTGCTAGTAGTCTTGCACACCAAAACGTAAAGCGATCTGTGCACAGTTGCCCTCTTTCTTCTAGATGGTAAATGTTGCTTTTAGTAAGAGACTGTGAAGTAGAAATCTCTCTGGCATCATGTAGGATTTTACTGGTTTTCGTACATGGAGGATGAGGCGGAGTGGTGCGGCCAGAGGGGCACTGCGGGAGGGCAGTGTGACTCACCATCCCTTCTGGCTCCTCTTTTCCAGGAGGAGTAGAAATTTGTAACGAGTAAATCTCCTGCTGGAAGAGGAGAGCAAACCACCACTGTCCTGAATGGACTCGGCGAGGCTGATCAGGGTGTGGAGACAATGAAGCCGGCACTGTGTTTATTCACTGCCTGCATGTTCAGAAGAGCAGTAGTATGTGGTTCATACGTATCTATGAGTACAAATTATATGTGTCAGAGCCCTGAGCGCATTCCTTCCCTGCCTCCACCCGATGTTTGGCTGCCGTGGCTCAGGGGTCCAGTCCTGAAGAGAGCTGTGAGAAACCTCAGCAGGGCTCACCCTCCTCTTCAAAAATGTCCCTGACACACCACACCCCTGCCCAGCCCTGGGTCCTGCTGAGCTGGGCACCACCCCAACACCATCCCCATCCCATCCCATCTTGTGGGCTGCCTTTCCTGCCAGGCCCAGGGCCTGTGGCAGTGACTGGGGATGTCTGGGCTGTTGCTGACCCAGGTCTCCATCCCCAGCTTGGCCTAGCTTGCCTCACTGGGGGCTGCAGGAAGGGGCTGATTGGAGAGGGAGAGCACCGTGCCACTCTGGCAGCTCCATGGCCCTGGTCTTGACCCTGCAGTCCCACACCCTCAGTGGAGTAGTGATGGAGATGCACAAGACGTTTTTTTTTTGCAGCCCAGAGTGATGTTGGGGCAAGGATTGGAAGCAAGGCAAGATTTCTGCTAACTGAGATACAGCTTTTTATTGGTGCTAGATTTGAGTCAGCCAAACTCTTCTTTTCCTTGGCTACGTTAAGATGGTTTTATAAGTAGATAGAGTCTGGGAAAGATAATGCTAACTTACAAAGAAGCAAGCTTTACTCCTAGAAGACCTTTTTGAATGTTGCAAGGGTGAGTACTCTAGAGCGTTAGCCTCCACAGATATGTTGGGTAATGGGATTTTTTGGTAGTTAAGCTTTACTTTTGGTAGTGTGAGCTTTTGATCTTGCAGAATGAAACCCATCTTCAGTGTTTTCTTCACTGCTGTGGGAGGACACCTCAACATCCTCCTCCTGCTGCTGCAAATCCTTACCTTCCAGAGCCTGCCTCATTCATCTCCTCCTTCTCCTTTCAAGGTTTCCTTGTGTTCTTGGCAACAGCTACAGAGGAAATTAAAAGCTTTATTTCCAGACTAGCTTCAGATGTCACAAATATGGAGGTCAGTTTCTGAAAATCCAGTTCTAAAAACTTCAGTGTTTATTGTTTTCTGTGCTTCCCTGCCAAGATCTTCTCCCTGCTCTCTCAAAATACTGCCATCTGTAAGATAGATCAAGCTAAATGTGAGTGTGTTGCTAATTGTAAAAGCCATACACTCATTCATGGCCTTGTTATGGTTTAAGATCATGCCAGACTTCATGGCATGCAGGGCCTTGTTTTGAATGGCTTTCTTTTTTCTCTTTTAATTCAGTCTGACCCAGTTTAAAAGTTCCAGCTTGGGACACATCCATAAGTTGGGTTAATTTCATCTAGATGTACTCTTATTAATAAATGGACATTGTAGCTCTAATGCTTGCATGAAAACAAGGGATAATATTTATTGGTAGAATTGACTTGCCTGCACATTGTAAAATCATAGCGTGTCATCAGCAGTGTAGCAGTAGATTTACAGACGTTAGTTGATCTCAAAACTTGCTTTTACTTGATCATTACAGTAATACTTATACATTTATACAAACATAGTTTAATGATCATATTAAATGAGTTAGGAACACAATTGCCTATTTCTTCCCATTCACGTGACTTAATTTTAAGCTGCTGTTCTCAACATTCTTGACATTGTTTAGTAGTTATTAAATTAGAAAGTGAACTAGATAACAGATGTTCAGATTTCCACCTGTGCACAAATGATACTTTGTCACAGGGACAGACCAAACAAGCAATATAGGTGCAGTCTAAGTTGTTTATTTGGACTTCGCGTTGTCAGGTGTTCCCTCATGTTCCCTTGAGAAACGTAAAGAATCTAAACAATAGACTTAGGCCAACTTCAGCAATTATGGCATGTGAAAAGTATTCAGTTTGAAGCAGAGAGCCTGTTTAATAAATTTGCTACTATTTAGAAAGAATTTTTGCTTTTTTAAAAAATTCACAGGAGCATTGACCTAGAGATTGTATAGTTTTAGTCTTAGGAAATAGTAATTTCTTTTCATGATGAACAAAAACATCTTAGTTCTCAAAGTTCTACCTGTCCACTGGAAACAATTTTTATTTATTATTTTTGTCTGTATTAGGGACATGATTTACAAGTGTTCCTCTTCATCACCTTTTCCTTTTCTTTCCCCTATCCCTGTCCCCCACTTCAGCAGACATACCCGTCTGATAGAGAGAATTGCAATAACTTTGAGGAGTTGTACTGGCAAAGTCATAGTGGCTACATCTGGCTGCTAGCTTTGTGTAAGCAGTGTTTCTTCATGATGTAGGGGAGCTGTCTCTTCAAAACAGGTAACGGACTCCTGAATTGTTTGGTGCATGGGGAAGATCTCAGCCTTTAGTAAAGTTTTAAGGTGGAAAAACTGGATATCATCGTCCTGAATAGAACAACGCTTAAGATTTTAATTTTTTTTTCTCCATATCTGATGAAAGCTTTGGCAAAGTGTGTTGAGCAGTATGATATGATAGACCATACTTTCCTGAGGCAGATGTCTTCATAGCACAGGAAAATGTTCCTCCCAGAAAACGATTTCTAGTGATCTGTAGTTCATCTTGAACCTTGAACTTCATTTTAGTGTAGCTCTACATGTTGGATATTATCTAAGATTTTCAGTGGTAGAAAAAGTGAGATCATTGAGACCAAACCCCAGGGTCTTGGTGTAACCTCCCTGACTGACCGGCTCAGGTCACAAGCAAGGCACAGTGCTGCAGCCTGAGCTTTTATGCCCACTGGCTACCACAAGGCAGTTGAGTGAATCCATCAGCTGCCAGGAATAAGTCTGAAGATACTGTCTTGTATCTTCAGAAGGTCTGAGGGAACATGCTGGAGGAAGGCTTCTGAAGAGAAACAAACATTTCTAGGTACTCTAAAATGAGGGTATGCCATGGGTTCATTTTGGCCTAAGCCCACTGCAGGATCTCTCATTCATTTAATGTAACTTTGCTAGCATAACCCAAACATATGCTGGGTTTTTGTAAATGCTATTTGAGATACTGTTTGGATCCACAGTAGACAGGCCAACATCTCCCACATTTCCACAAAAAATCTGAGTTCAGAGAGATGAGCAGAATGGAAATATTTTAGTAAGTAAAATGTAAATGGAAAGATAGATGATAGACAATGGATAATCCCTTTTCACATAAACCGCACTCCTATAACCAGTACAAAAGACATTCAGGATTAGAGGAAACAAGATGGTACTGGAAATACCATAGATTTTGCAGTTGCTTTGGAATTCTGTACAGAAACCACACATAACACAATGCTGCTTTTCCTACTTCTATTGTTTTTTCTTGAGCTTCATCTAGTAGTAACTATAGGGACATCAATTATTATTGTATCAAAGGCTGAAATTAGAAATGCTGCACACAGCAAAATACAAATGGCTAAACAGTTTCTAGCTAAAGGTGTATAGAGGAGAGGAAAAAACATTTTTTTGCCTTGAAGCGAGCAAAAATAGCTCATCTATGCACAGATCACTCCAAGGGTAGCAGAGGAAAAAGCTACATACATAAGATTTGCTGAACGCTTATCATTTAGGAAGTGGGAGGAATAGTCTGTAGATTAGCATTCTAGTCTGGGTTATCAGAGGCTTAGCTTTGGTTCCTGAGTTATCACAGATATCCCATGGTTAAGTAGCATAAGTAGTTTTCCTATGGCTCGGTTCTCCATCAGGTAAAAATAGGGATCTCTTACAGGGCTGTTGTGGGGATAAATACCTAAAGCTTGTTAAGTGCTCGGATTATTCAGTAATGAAGCTTGTCTAAGTACCTCGAAACACTGTGTAGGCTGGAATGTGTATATGCTGTCTCTATGCACCAAGGACTTTCTTAATAACTTGTTCCACTTAGCATGGAAGACAGAGGAAGCAATGCACCTAAGAGAACAAAAAAAACCAGCCATGTACTGAACCACACTTGTGTCAGAACCAGGAGGCACTTCTTGGTGGAAGACAGTTCTTTGTGCTATGGCTGGACATGACCTAAGTGGAAATGAATCAAAATGCTTGGTCCAAGGAGATGCCAGGGAATGAGAGAAGGCTGCCTTATCAAATTCTTCATTGAGAGAGGAGGCAATGAAGGAGCAACACAAGCAAGTACTTTATAAGAGGGAGTATTTCTAGAGTTAAGACTTCCTCATGGAGATCAGACATATAGGGACAGGAACAAAAAATGAAAGAAAAATAAGGCAATAGGAAATAAAACAGAAGGATTTTTCTCCTGGTAGATTGTACAGCTCCAGACATAACTGGGGAGTTGGAAAAGGAGAGGAAGAATATGTTGGAGAAGTGAGAGAGTGACAGTAGTGACTACTAGAATAGAGATGTCAATTTATTGTATTTGAGTAGTGGAAAACTAGAAGTTGTCCAGACAGGGGAGATCACAGAAGGATCTAGGATCAGATTTATAGTTTGCAGCTAAGAAAAACATTTTATGTGGGAAGATTTCTGTATTAGAATAGTCAGAGGAATAATAATTATTAAAATACTTCTCACCAGCTGAAAAACCTCTGAAAGGAATCTGTCTGTGTTACCAGGGAAAAGAAGGGTGCTATAGAGATAACACAGCTTTTTCAAGGTTAAAGGCAGAGGTCACGGTGGTGCTGTAAATTCCACTGGCTTCAGTTGTCTGCGTCAGGCCCCAGGAGGAGACCTCAGGCAGGCTGTGTGCAGGGAGCCGGGCTCTCACATGGGCCAGGAAACCACGGCTTTCTTCTGAGTCGTGACAGTGAAAAGTGCACTGTAGGTAAGTGTTGGGCCATGTAGGCAACAGGTTTCTGATGTAAAAATAGTTCTGGGTGGGAGATGTGAGTTATGTGGAAAAATACTCAGGGGAAAAATACTCAGGGGTGAGATAGTCAACAAAAGACAAAGCAGTGGCAATACTGAAGCTGTACCAGAAAGGGTGAACCGGAATTTATCTAGGAACAGATACCAAAACTCTGAAGTGGAGAATAATCTTTAGGACAAAGTGTAAGAACAGAGTGTTTCAGAATACATTTGGAAGAGGGATTATTCATAGAAGACTATCTTTGAGAATCTCAAGGATTAAAATTTCGACCTTTTTTGTGTGCCTTTTTGTTTGTTTGTTTGTTTACTTTGTTAGACCATGCAGTTTCATGGCAAAAAAACCCCGAGGAACGAAGTGACATGTCATCTCATCTCACTTCCTGTATAGCACTATATTTGAATAGGTTTGTTAGCTGAGGTTTTTATTTGGTTTGTTTGAGGGGACGAGCAGCAAACAGAATATAATTTTCTCCTGTTTAGTCACACTAGTAAAAAAAATTGGTGTTTAGCTGTCAGGTCTATGTACTGTTCCTGTACAAACCTTGTTTAATAAGAATTTAAGTAAATACAAATGAAGTATTGAAAACATAAAGCATCTGGTACATTTTAAAGATGCACTGAAATATAACGTGATTAATTTCTATTGTGCTAATTATACCTATTATGAGTTAGAACAGATTCAACTCTGCAGCCATTGTTATGTAACTTGTGGCTTTGCAGTTCTTTGAAATGCAGTTTTCTATTCATGCGGTGTATTAAAAAATGTTACAAGGCAAATTACAAAGCTTAACTGAAATAGTGCCAAAAATCTTAAGCAACTTATTCTACTAGATAAATAACCAGTGTAATCCTTACTCTTTTGTTTTGTTTTGTTTGTGTTTGGTTATGTTTGTTTGTTTTAAATCAAAAAGAAATGGTAATGTAATGAGCAATGGCTGAGTGGGATGCAAGTTTTTATCTAGTTTACAATTTAATGGAGTTGCTCTGCATCTATAGTGAGGTATCTAAGATCAGTTTATGAGCTATTACTCCTGTGTAGTATTTTGTATTCAGCAGTGCAGTCACTTTTATGCTGCATGGATTGTAAGTGTAGCATATCACAGAGTTTGAACGCTCTGGCTTATAAGACAGCTCATAACAGGGACGAGTGTTGTGGTTTTTCGGAAACAGCAGCATTCACAGTCACTCAGCAAGACAGAAGCAGCACCATGTTGTACTTGTCCTTAAGTGTGGGTCTGGAAGAGGTATGTAGGATAACTTTACCTATTGTGAGCCTTTGGATGTGGATGGGGGGTTTCATCTCCACAGGGAGACACTTTAGACCCTGGCAGTGAAGCTGCAGGGAGCAATTGGAAAGCAGAAATCTGCTGTTTGCGTATTGAAGGGGAATAGAGAGACTTCTTGAGTGAATCCCAGGGTGGTCACCCAGCTGTAGATCTGCCCCAGGTGCCCCACAAAGTAGTTGTCATGGGGAGTGAGCTGCAGGGGATGGTGGTTGTGTAGGAGTTGTGGGCGCGTGATCTGATCCTCCTCTAGATGCAGTGGAGCTTTTACTTCTCTCTTTTTCCTCTATAATGGGCTTACAGTCCAATCCAACCCCTAGTAAGTATATAAAAATTAACCCTGTTTTAAGTACTTTAGGAGAAAAAGAACTTTTACTTTAAAAACTTTGTCCTTTTTTAGCAGTGAGTGAAACTAGAAAAATGAAAGTAATTTTGTAAGCTTTGTTTTGGTAAATTGGTCATTGCTTGTATATTATTGTAGGAATCTGACTGCAATTAGCAGAGCCAATATTTGAGTCTAATTTCACCCTTAATTTGAGAACAGAAGTGAATCTGAAGCCTTGCAAAGTAGAATAGATCTCACTGGGTAAAGAAGTGTTAAGTTCTCACTCCCAAATCAGTCAACATTTGCAAGAACCTTGAAGAAGTTACATTAATTTAATAAGGTGTTTGTTTCACTTTCTGTATTATGTTTCTGAGACAGAACTGTCCACAAAATGAAAATTATTTTTAAAAAACCCCAAAAACCCCAAAAATCCATATGAAGAAAATCCCTCTAATAGACACAAACACATGAGAAAGAAAGACTACTTATGTACTTACTTTAAATGCAGAAAATACCATTAACACTTTTTTTACCCACAAAAGTCTCCAGTTCAGTTTTAGTGGTATCTGAAGTACTGGTAGATACTTTTTCAGGGGTTTTTGTCATTAAATATGATTTCTCAGTCTTTTCAGATTAACCCCATTCAGCTGGAAATATGCATTGCAAAAACCGGATTTTTTTAAATATTAAGTTTCAAAGAATTTCCACATTTTCAATAAAATTTAGAGGATTCTGTTGGGTATTTATTACTCACCATCTCCAGTATTAGTAGTCTTTTCCTTCTAAAATATATAGTTTTGGTTTTTGAAAAATGCAAATAATTTTGAGTTAGTACTTATTTTAGATTGCTTTATGCTGTCGAGTTCTGTGCCATGTAGTATAACTTTCATTTTGCTTTAGCTGCATGATGAGGTCAGATCCAGTCTTGTTTAACAAACCTGGTGTCGCTCAGTTGTGAGGTTAGA
>NW_010169901.1:106561-125506 GCF_000695765.1 Mesitornis unicolor
ATAGTCCAAGCTCTTGCCTGTGTGTCGCATTACTTCTATTGTAAAAGTGTAAGTAAATCTACCAGAGCTTTGCCTACTGAGCGAAATGAATCTTTTGAGATAGAACTTGGAGACAATGGCACAGGTTGCCTAGGGAAGTTGTGGATGCCCCCTCCCTGAAAGTGTTCAAGGCCAGGTTGGACAGGGCTTTGAGCAACCTGGTGTAGTGGGAGGTGTCCCTGGCCATGGCAGGGGGGTTGGACCAGATGATCTTTAAGGTCCCAACCCAAGTCATTCTATGATTCCATGATGACTTCAGTGCTGGGGTGGCAGTGGTCTCTCCTAGGCACTCAATTGCTGTCACAGTGAGGACTACCTCCACAGTCACCTAGCCAGGGTCTTCTCTCACTGTTGGTAGTGTTCAGCTCCAGCCCTACTCTAGTTGTTGCAAGGACCAAGCATCCTTTGCTTTACTCAGCCATGTTTCCATTTCACAGAAACATTAATTCGAACAGCCAGTCTAAGGTCCATCCCAAACTGTGGAACTTTCCTTCAGTCTTGGCAGTGTCTGTACAGGCAGTTGTCCCTCCCAGAAGGTCTGAGGAGGAGAAACCAGTGTCTCTGCCTTGTGTTACTTTGAGTAGAGCCACCAGTGTCCAAGGAGCATTGAGATTACCCTGAGGACCCTTGTTTGGTTCAACTGGTTGCTTTCTAGGACAATGTTAGGGATAAAAACTGAGAAAAGAAACATCTCCACCCCGTCCAAGAGTGATGTATCATGATATAACTGAGTCCACTTTGGGAACAGAAACCTGATTCCAATCCAGAGAGCAATGGGGAGCTGACATGGTGGTAAAAGCTGTTACATGCTGGAAGGCAGGAATCTGCAGCTCTCAATTCACTGGACACATTCATTGTCGTGTTTGTAACCAGACAGGTTTTTTGCTGGGGTAAGAAGGTGTGTGAAGCCCATGGCAGCATTATACTTCAAAAGGCCATAAAAACACTGTGGAATGAAATATATGCTGTCATGAAATGCCTTGATGCTATCACATAGCTATTCCACTGTGATTCTCCTTGTCTCCCTGACTTTCTTGGTGCCTCTTAGGAAGGTGTATAGATTGATAGATTTCTTTTATCTATTGACTTTACATTGTTAGCTGGAGAATTTACAGTGTCATTTTTTATGGAAAGACTTGAGTCTATAGTAATAAAATAAAACAGTTCTTAGTACTTAAAAAATTCCTTACTTTAATAAGCCAGTGTGCACTTCTATTGGCTCTCAGTTCTTATTTGGTTTCATTTTTTTAACATAAATGAGTGTGGAATTGGGGAGAAGAAGTTTAGGCATTAAAATGTACATTCCAGCATTATTTGTGCCGAGTTGACTTTAATGTCTGCAAGATTAGGGTCAGAAAAGTCAGTTTAATTATCTACAAACATCTGACAGCTATAGACAAGAATCCCAGTCTGTTGCTTTTAGCTATTTATAGGGATAACCCCAGCACTGATGATAGTGTTGCAAAATAAAGATCCTCCAGAAACCCAGTTAATGGCAACTTTGTTCCTAACCCGTGACTTTGCATAAGTCCTAATACTTTACGTTTTAAAAATTAATAATGTAGAGCTGAAGTGAAAATAATACTTTGGAAGTGGGGATGAAACAAACTCTTCCCTTTTCATCTTTCCCCAATGATTTGCAGGCAAACACAACCCCAGGCAACTTCCGAACTTCCATAATTGCATTGAATTCCTTGTTAATTGGGCTTTTCTCTTGCTATTGAGTTCTTTCTTGAATAATGCCTGCTTTATAATGATTTGTGTGCAGACAATAAATGTAGAGATTTAATAGGATGAATGTTGTGGCTCCATATAAAGATATTTAGCCTTTGACTCCCATTGAAATCAATACCTTTGCAAATCTCGTTATAAGTTACTTAAAATTAATAGACATAAAATAGGATTACTATTAAATGTTTAAAGGATAAAAAGAGAATAACAACACTGTTCTCCTCTGAAAAATAACTGTAAAAATTGTATCTTTAGAGTTGCATTATAGTTGTTTCAGTGCCTTTATGCTTTTTATATTGTATCATATGTGCTGGTTTGAAAATCAGAAGTTATTAACTGTGTCTGCAGACTCTGCAAACTAGAAAAGAAACTTGCTTCATTTCCTGCTTGGACTTAGTCACAGGTAAAAAACTCCTGTCTTCCCCCGTCAGACTTTTCATGATGCCTTTTCCTCCACTGATAGTGGGAATAACTGTGATTCACTAGAAGGTAAAGAATCCAAGTTACTTTCTCTTAGCAATACAGAGAAAAGTGGACTAAGGAAGGGTAAGCAATACCTTTTGTTCTGAAAGAGGTGGTGACATAATTAATGGAGGAAGTGGAGCTGCTGAGGTGCCTTTCTTTTCCCAGAGCAGAATCTTATGTTCAGAGTTCTTGGCTGGTACAGGAGTGCTGGCAGCAATGTCTGCATCAGCAGGGATAGGTGTCCATCACGGCTCTGAGATGTGGCCAAGATAAGCAAATTGCATCCTATCTGTCATTAACCCACTTACTCTTGCTAGTTTTCATATGTATCATATTGTTACCGAAAGGCTACCCAAGAGTCTAACAAGGAAATGTAGTTTGCTCTCCAATGATAAACAAATGTGATCATCAGCACCCTCTCTGATGTGCTTGGTTCTGGAGTCTAACCATGAGTGATTGAGGGTGGTGGGATATAACTGGTGTGACTGGAGTTCAAAGGCAAAGCTTCCCTTACCGTACTGTCAGGAGAAAGTAGATGAACAGACATTGGCAAGACTGTTGACCTTTAAGTGCGTGAAGTGGTAGTCTTTCTCAGGCAAACATGGCTTTAGTTAAACATGGAGAGACAGATATTCTTCTGAATTTCTCACTGTTCTGAACACATTTGGACTGTTTGTCCAATGGATTGCATAGCAATAAGGGTTCTGGTTATGTTTTCTGTGTGTTTGGGTTTTGGTGTTTGTTGTTGTTGTTGTTGTTTTTCCCTAGTAAAACTCATTCCACTTCTATTCTGTATAGAACCTCAGACTAAAGGATTATGTACAGCAAACCTTGTAAGAGCACCGTGACCACTGTTCAGTTTATCCCATCCCATCCCATCTCGTCCTGTCCCGTCCCGTCCCGTCCTGTCTCATCCCGTCCTATCCTGTCCTGTCCTGTCCTGTCCTGTCCTGTCCATCATCAGGATGTTTTCTCTGTTTTTGCATTATTTCAAAGTCTGTTGCTGTTAAACTGCTGAAAACTTTTAGGACTAAGCAGAGAAGCTGTTCTGTCTAGAGACCTACACAGTTGCATTAGTCCCGTGGTGCTCATCCAGTAGCAGGACTGTAGTTTGGACTAGGAAGATAAGTCTCATTTGATGAATCTTTCTGAAATGAGACAGAGGTTCTCAAAAGTCACAAACAGGCAGGTGGCTAAGAAAATGGTGAAGATATGACCCTTTCAGCTCAAAGTTGCTTGACCCAAATCCCAGCTTTAAATTGAGATAAACTAGTCTGGCTACATCAGAAGGGTGCTAATATAACCAAGAAAAAACTATATTTTATTAGCAACATACATTTTAGGGCTTGCTGATAATTGGGCTGATCTGACAGGGTTTGCAGTTTGTCTGTACCCTTTCTCATTGCAGTTTATTGGTCCATTCAAAATTTCTCAGCATCATGGTCACTGGCTTCCCTTTTAGTGAAAAATACAAGGTGCATTAGCCAATACTCGTGTATGTTGCCATATGGTAGAAACTGCTGTCTTGGATGAATGAAAGAGAGGTGATAGAACTGTCTTTCTATGTTATCATAGTAGTTTTCAAGGATCTTTTTTTGGCATTGTGTGACACTTCCCATTATAAGACTTCATTTCCAAAGTCCAGGATTGAAACTATGTTTCTTTAGTCAGTTTGCTTGCGAACAAGCTTTTAGTGAAACACTGCCAAATGACTCTTCTGTCATACTGGTTTGCAGAAAGGATGGTGTGCTGTTAGTTATTCCCTGACCTTAATGAGGACCTTCTACACATTCCAGCACTGGAGTTGGTGGTTGTAGTTGGAACCTATCAAGCTTGCTAACAGAATTTCACAGAATCACAGAATATTAGGAGTTGGAAGGGACCTCGAAAAATCATCTAGTCCAACCTCCCTGCCAGAGCAGGATCACCTAGACTAGGTGAAGAGGATCACCTAGACTATTTCTGAAGACTTTATGCATTCTGACACCCTGAAAAGGTCAAGAAAACCTGTGTGATAACATTATTGATGTAGTAAAGTGGTAATGTCAAACTGTACTAGTGTAGCTTGTGCAGGTTGATGTAACCATCCTCTGCAAATACACTGTGAGAATCTTTCCTTACTTGTCAACACACTTTTTCATACTGTCTTTGATCTAGATAGTGAGTGGATGGGCCATCTCTGAGGGTGAATTTAGTTTGTAGTAAGGGGCAGTCTTGACCAGAAATAGAAAATGGAAAGTATCTAGTGACTGAGGCCGTCTCAGGACAAGAAAAAGAGTCTGGTGACAAAGTTGATTAAAGCCCTGGAGAATAAAATTCAGTCATCTGATTTTTGCAGAGTTCACACATCAAGCTGTGAAGTGCATTGCATCGAATTTTTGGAGATGGTCAGCAATTGTGTCTTCCCCATTTCTGTAACCTCAGTTTGTCACCTAATTTGCAACATGCTTGGTATTTATGTCTCTGACTGAAATTGTTGTGAGCAGAACCTTGAATATATGAAGTGCTGTGTAATGCTGAGTCCTCTGAAAAAACTAAGCCCATGTGACCCAAATTAAGTATTCACTTTTCAGCTTGATCTTTTAGCACCAAGGAACTCATCTGGGACAATGTTATTCCTCCAGAAGAGCTTGGTGAGCTTGAGTTGTTCAGTGTTTCCAACACAGTCAAAGCAATCATGATGGGAGTGTATGGACTGTAGCAAAACACTGCAGTTTTTCTATCAAGAGTTGAATACTACTCCACGTACGTCTCTCCAGTCTAATGAAATTAACACAACATTTCAGTGCTTGAGCTTTCTGAATGTGTGTTTGTACAAGGAATGAAGAGGACTTCCCATGGAAGAATACTGTATGATGAAGCAATTACCCACTGTATCATATTCCATACTCATTGACGAAATAAAAGTTGCACAGGCAGACTAACATTTGGGATTTTCTGATATTTATATTAATCACATTACATTCTTAATAATGTTGTTTTCATACTGTGTTTACGTGAAATGTTACAGAAGGTAATTGAACTCTGTATTCAAGTGCCCTCATTTAATGAGAAATACATGGAGTTTTTTTTACCAGATGGATGTATTATTAATCTGAGTATCCTTTAAGGAAATTATGATAGCTATACATTTATATGTGAATAAAAAGACACAAAAGTTGATAACAACTACATAACAGATACTTTTAATCCTTTTTGAATAGCGTGGTATAGTATGTCTGTTGGTATTAGTACTACTGTTTATAAATGTAATCCTGCCACATAGTCAGGACTCTTGGGAAAACAGTGGCCTAATAGATTTTAAGAAGCTTTTTGTTTAGTATGATTTTGCTGCTTGCGATTTCTAGTTAATAGTAACCATTCATTGTTTGATCAATTTATCATCAAAAATATGAAAGAGAAAAATAATTTATTTTTTTTCTTTTACAGATTTATTTTACAATGCATTCTGCTCAGGGCAGTGAATTTTAACTGACCAGGTAAGCAAATATTCATAGTCACAGTTTTTTCATGAAAATGTTCTCCAGACATTAGGCAAAGAATTCTGAGAGATTAGTATTCTATGTTATTGGAGAAAATTTGCAAAACCTATTATAAATATGTTAAAAATGCTGTTGTCAGCTTTAAACTTTAAAAATCTGTTGTAATTTCCAGAATTCTATAATTTTCAATTAGAAAAGTTTATTTTCCAGATGTGCTTAATTTTAATTTTTCTCCCCCTTCTTCATTTTTCTTGTTGCCCAGTTTCCTCATGCTTTGCATTGGTATTTGTGGGTTTTTTCAAAGCCATAAAAGTTGAACCTTTTCTTCCTGGATGCTGTCAGTCTTACTTTACCTACCAGGATATCAGCATTGCACACAGAATTGTCTGATGGAAACTCCACAGATGGTGTTTTAACACCACAGAAATGGCACAGCAACACTAGAGTGGCTGTTGGGAAGTGGAGATGGCTTTGGAAATTTGTAAACACCATTTTTGAAGATCTGAAAATTAATAAAATGCAGTTATGAAGTGAATGAGATTGCAGTTAATGATCTGGTTTGCTGAGTACCAAAGAAACAAGGTGAAGCACCAGTTTACAGTCTCACTATACATAGGCTGGTAGGTTGGCCTGTGTGCTTTACCTGTGGAATTCCAGTTTGATTGATTGTTGTTGTATGCTGTAGGTCCAGTTTGCAGGAAACAGTTTTTTGCTATTTCTTTAACACTTTAACACTGCAAAAAGATGGCTGTTGGCAATATTTTTATTCTTATGTCAAGGTGTCTCCTTATCATGTTATTTGCTTTTCAGATATAAATTTTAATGAAATTGTAATGCTTAGAAGGATTTGAAATAATAATCTGTTTATTCATCAATATGAGAAATGTAGGAAAAGAAATTATTGTGGCTCAAATAAATTTAAATTAATTTTTAACAGTCTCTTTTTCTTTAACTACCATTAATCTTTTCCTGAAACAAAAAACAATATAATTCAGTCAAATTTCTCCAAACCTATCTTCAACAGAACAAGTAAATTTCTTTTATTAGAAGAATGAAGTCAAATTCATCTAGGTCATCTAAACTGCATTTTTAGTGAATAAACTATTTTCACCTACCTCTCCCCTGTATCTTCCATACTGTCTTACTCCAGCCCCTTACTCCCAAAGATTGCTAGTCTGTGTTTCTGAATAAAATATGTCTGTCAATCAATGACATTTTTTATGAAAACCAGTCCAATGGCAGAGATTAGACCCCCAAAAGAAGTTTCGTAATTAGTAACAGTTTGCTCTCCTTACTGGCTTTGTTCATGGGCTTTTTTTCCCTTAGTGGTGATGACTATAGCCTTTATTAAGTAGGAAAAAAATGAGCTACAGTAAATACTTCTGCTCCTTGGACATAATATTTCCTGGTATGCATTCTGCCCATTTCCATGAATTTATGGGATCCTGGCTTATAAATATGTCTGTGATGAGGTAAGGGGTTTGGCTGAACACAGGTGATGATGAACCTCATGGAGGACGGTGCTGATCTTTTCAGCTGGTAATGAAGTGGGAGCTGATTTGGCACCTTTCACATCTCTCTACTGACTTAAAACATGAATAAAAGTACTTTCAAGATTATTTGTCTTTTTGATGAGCCCCCTATTCTGTTGGTATTTGTGGGGTAAGATGCTGTAAGCCTAAACCTAGGGAGGCTAGTGACTGAGGCATTGGGTTGCTATTGCAATACAGTGCAATAATGGAATTTTCTGTAGATATGGTCAACAACAGTTCTTACAATAATTAGCTCTTTGACAAAAAGCTATATTTTAAAGTTTGCAAGCTTACTGGTATGCTCAGAGGCATTGAAAGCCTGCTAAAAGTATGGGTGTATTATTAGCATACAATTTCTCTACTGTACACAGATTGTGAATGAGATTTTTTTTTATGGACATAGCAAATGCAACATGAAAATGATAATTTTTAACTCTTTCATTTTAAAACTACATATCATGCCTTTCTGAGCTACTTTAACTTTATCCATAAATTTTCATTTGTGGTATTTTTTATTTAACTAGTCCTAAATTCACTCCCATTTTCCCTTCTTATGTAGTAATTGGCAAAAACCTGTGGATGACTTGGATGGCAAACCTCTCCAAGGTTTTTCCCACTACAGACTGACTTTCTTCTGGGTGACAGCACATATATTCTGCCTCTTCCCAGCAGGTTATAATCAGAAATTCTCCTTCCCTTTGATCACACATTTTGTGCATAGTGGATCAGGTACTGTGCCCACACAGTTAAAACACAACTTTAATAATGGTGGATCATGCCCGTCCTGTGCAGATCTTACCTTGGTAGAGAGAGAAGCTGCCCCTGAAGAACAAAAATAGTGTGTGCTATGGTCCTCAAGAGAGCTGATCGGAGAAGGGAAATCCATCCTTCATTAGCAGATCGGGACTGTGGTCCTGGCCCGCTGTGTATATTCAAGAAGTCAGTATCCAAAACCCTATCTCCTTTCAAGTAGCTCTGCCGCTGAGCATTCTCTTTGTCTTTCTTAGAGGAAAATATTATTTTTTGTGATCTTCTGAAGTGAAATACAAGCCTTGGAACAATAGGCTCTAATATGTGTGGAATAGACAGTCTCTTCTTGTGCTATGTCTCTAGATCTAGGAAAGTCTAACCATATAGAGGCTCAAGTTAACTAACCAATTAAATATTTTTAATACTCTGTGCAAAACTGACATACTAAGTTAGCGTATAGACACATAGACTCCAGTCTTGGAGCTATATCCGGACAGAGAAAGCCCTTGTTTTCAGATAAGAAAGATTTTGACAGGTCAGGAGCACAGGATGCTTGCAGGGTCAGACTCTCAGCAAACTTGGCAACTCTTTTCTCCTGCCATCCATCTTGCAAAGTTTGATAATGTCGTTAATGCTTCAGCTGTTGGATATGAGTATGAAAGAACTCCTCCTTTCATGCTTTCTTTAAGTTTGCACCCTTAGTAGTTACAGAGGACTTTTTCAAAGACTCATTCTAACTTCAGACTCTTGGGTATTTGTAACAGTATTTACGAAAGGAAGAATATCCAAGACTCAAATTAAGAACCAAGTCTTTAATTCTTCCTTAAATCTCATAATTTATGCAATATTCTTACAATTGTTAGTACAAGGAGAAGGAAGCCTGAAAAAGTAGTTTCATACCTAATATTCTAAATTTAAACAATTTTAAAGCAAGATTTAAGGCAATTGTCTATTATGACTTTGTTCTTCATTCTACATTTCCTTGTTTTCATAAGGAAACGCCAAATAAATTATCAGTCTCCTAAAGTAAACTATGGAGTATTTCAGAAAAAACATCTCACCAATTTGATTCTGTAGAGCTTCAAATTTAGGTTTAAAAATTGGCCAGGCACGTAACAATAGCATAGTGTATGTAAAAGATTTTTTTCTCTAATACCTTCAGATAGTAGTATGCCAGAAGTTACAGGAGCTGTGAACTACAAGCCTCATCTTGAAACAGTAGAGATATAACTATTGTGGCTTTGGCATTTTCTCAAAATGAATAACTGGATAGATACTAACTTGCCTCGTGTTTCACAGTATCTTGAAAGCTGTCATTTGTCCAAAGGCTTAGCGTTCAGTAATTTTTCCTGGAACATTTAAAGGAAATTTCATCTAAATATACAAGCAGTATTATTTTGTAGTTTGAACTGATATCTCAGGAAGTTATTTTTATTATTGCATCTTTTATGTATGAAGTTATTTGCTTATTTTTCCTAATATATAACAAAAATGAACAGATGTTCTACAATTGTCTTGTGATTTCTCAACAGTTTCATTTTTCTAACCCTCTCTGGGAGTAGTTTTTACACACTATTGACAGCTTTGTTTTCTGATCTACTGGAATGCAACTAAACAAATAATCAAGAAGAAAATAGTAGAAAGGATGAGGAGGAAAGTTTGCTAAAAAGGACTTAAAATATTTTTCGACCTTTTTACAACTGCTCTGATGAAAACACCAACAGCTATAATAAATTAATGAAGTTAAATCACAGAGGTTTGTGTGCCAATTCTGTTTTAAGACAGTAATATGTTCTACAGTTTTGTATCCTATTAACTCATGATGGTTTTAAAACAAAAAAAGCTTGAATAGAATCTACACTGTAAAGAAATTATGTTCTAAGTTACTTGTGTTACAAAGTGAACCATACGAAAGCTAGGAAATGGCAGATTTACAGGTCTAAGTCTGTTCCCCCTGTATCACTGAAGACTGAATGTGGCAGGGGTCTGCTAGAAAATGAGGGTGCTTGAGTGCATACTCATAGGTATGTTTTAGTTTCCTTGAGACTCAGTGATTGTAATGTTTTCTTCATGCCTTTAAGAGTAAACAGAATAGAAACCTTAACTGTTGCAAAGTGTTGATGCCTTTAACGGTGTCTGATGTAGTACAAGAAAAACATCACTTCCACATCCTTTGTATTGAGGACACAGTTTCTTAGAACATGATTTGTTTGAGGGTGTTCAGTTTTTCTCTACAAAGTAATGTTTCTTCATGTCTGTCTGGATTTTCTTGCTTTTGAGCCACTTCCTCAAATGAGACTCCAAATGTCTGTGATAGAGAGATGCAAGTGTGCTAGATTCGGCCTGTTCAATGTACAGGTGCTAGACTTACTGGAAGTGACACTGTAAAATTAATATGTACACACTGCAATTTAAAGGATAATATTATGCAAATATTCTTAAGCATGACACATTGAAAAGTAGTTACATTTTAGACACTTTCATTAATACTTTCCCTTGAATATCAAGTACTGCTTCCCACCTGCCATCTTTTCCATGTTTTCACTTGCTATGATGGTTACGTGTCATAAAGTTGTCATAACGCTGTGACTAGGCTTTTTGGTTAGTAGAACCTTGCATAATCTGCATTTATATTGTGCTCAACATTTTAAAAACAGATTATCCATTTCAAGCAGTACCAAAAAGATATATTTTTAATAAGTATTTTTTCCTGTGGGGCCAATTCTGTTGTTTTTGCTGTTTCCAGCATACAGCATTACTATGTTTTGCCCCTAAGCAGTATATAAAAAAGAAAGGTTAATGGATCATACTGAGTCCTGCTTGCACTCCCACTTCAGACTTATGTTTACGCATACAGTGGTGTCACTCACTTTGGAAAGGAGGTAGCAATTCTAGGTGCTAGGGTTTGATGGCAGTGGTATTTAGTTCAGAAGTCACCTAAACCACCATTTTAATAACAGTGTTAAACAAAAATGGTAGATATCTTTCTCCCTGAGATTTTATCAGTGACTTAGTTCATACTCCCCTAATACTTGCTGCACATCTTTAAAACTTCAACTTTGCTGTTCATATTTTTAAAAAGTAGCCATAGTAGTTAAAAAAAGTATCAAGTATAGTTAGGCCATAACCCTTGTACTCCCCACACCTGCCTGTCTCACACAAACACATGTTTTCTGTTGATCTTAGTTTGTGAACGTTTTCAGTTCTTAACCCCTGAATTTAAATGCCAGAATTCCACACTTGACAACTAAGCAGATGAATTGCCAAAGTCTATAAAGTCTCAGCTCTTGTTGAATCTTGGTAGCATCTCAAAGTCAATATTTTATTTTTCTGATCATGACTGTCCATTAATACTATTATACCTGTGCTCGTAAGTACTAAGATTTCTTTTCCCTCATCTGAAGAAATGACTGAAAAAAAAACTTTATTGAAGAAAACATGTGGCAGGTTGCTTTCTTCTTGTTGGTTAGATGGCTTGGTGATTTCTTTATAGGGAAGCAACTACTTATTTGGTTTCAAAATCATACTGAATATTTGAACACCTACTCCTATTATAATATTAGCCTTGCCTTTTTGGTGAGTAGCAACAGGAAAGTCAGTGATGTCTATGAGCATTTCTTAGCTGCAGAGGATAGGAGAGGCACATGAAGATCTATATGTTTAACATGCTTCACCAAACAGGAGTTCCCTCCTCTCCTGCCAACCTTCACAAGGCCTGAGCACCACTTGCGAATTTTGCCAGTGAAGGGAAGGTACTTATGAGTAATCTCATTATTTCCATAAGTATAAATTTAAGAATTAGATTTGTTTTATTGTGAAGTATTGTATACTATTCACAGAATATTAGGAGTTGGAAAGGACCTTGAAAGATCATCCAGTCCAACAAAGTTGGACTTTATGTTCTGTTCACATGTACTGAAACCATTGTTCTAAGCTACAGTTCATATGCATTAATTTAGACAAATCATATAAAAACAATCATAGTCTAAAAACCCATCATCGACAAAAATTACCAAATTAGGAAATCTACTGGCAGTGAAGGTCAGAAGTATTACCTGGAATCTTAATAAGTTAACCAACAGGCTTGGCTAGAAGTCTGTAATAATAATGCATGTGGTTGTAATGGCAACATTATGAAAGCATCATTATCAACATCATAGTTATGTACGTTAACATTTGCAGTTTAAGCAGGATTAATATCCTCTTACGCACTTGAAATGATTGAAGTTTATCTCTAAACTGAACAAAATATATTTTATGGAGCATTACATTTTCTAATGTTTCTCCATCCACATTTGTTTCAAATGTACTGCTCGTGATCCTGCAAAAAAAAAAAATCACAAGGTACACTGGAAAAAGTACAATACTGAATAAAACTAAATAAAATTAGTCTTTTACGAAGAATTACAAAATACTTATATAAGATTATTGAATTTATGTCAAAAATTTAATAGCAATATACATGCAGGATATAGATAAAATATTACTAGTTATGATAAAACTTTATCAACTGATATCTTGATTCAGCAAAACACAAACATCCGCTGAGGTTTCCATGTTTATACTCCAGTTAGAAAGTAGGATTCCTTAGGGACTGATATCAGGAGAAATAAAAAATTGATAGAAATCTTGACAATTAAGTACATTTGATATTTTGAAGAGAGGACAGTGAAAAGGAGTAAGAAAGTGTTTAGATTAGATTGTATTCTGACAAGTAAAGGTAAACTGAAGTAAGAAAGATCAAGTGGACAGGTCTAATCCAAATAAAACATTTTGACGATGAGAAATTTTGAAATAAAGATGACATGGATTGTAGAGTAATTTTTTTTTTCAGACAGCATTTTAGCAGTAACCAGGACATGAATTAAACCTTATCTTAAAATAAACAGTAGGTATCTGTGTGATTAAGTATTTGAATGACAATTATATATTCCTAAAAGCTGTACAATATTATCAGTATAATAGACTTGATTATACAGAGTAAAAGAATTCATGTTAACCATGCTGTCATTTAAATAGTACATCATAGATGTACTCCTGGGAAATAAGTTCCATCAAAGCACAGAAATCCAAATTGGGAGAGGAGATAAAAATGAACAATGAAAATACTTTATTCCACATAGGTTATTATACTGCTCTTATCATCATATTATCTGATTACTTTCTGGTGGTGCATTAAACTATAGGATTAGTATCTGTTGCTTAGCGCTCTGATATTGCAGGATGAGTCCTGTAGACTTGGGGGAAGGACGTATAGGGAAGCTGTGAAAACTTGCTTAAATGTTAACAAATTCTGCATGTGGAAATGTTAAATAAAAGAGGAGGAAAGAGCAGTAATCATAAAAATGATATCCAATTAAGTGAAAGAGAATGCATTTATATGTCTTGGCTGACACTGCAAAGACTTTTGGAAGTTAAGGCTAGTAAGGGATTGCCATTTGATTCATGAAGGTTGGTGCCTATTTCAAGAGTAGTTCCAAAATGTCGGACAGACTGTTAAAAGGTATAACACCCTATAAAAAAGGCCAGATTTTTTGACTGTTGGATGTTAATCAACCCAATATTTAATTTGGAAAGGAACAAAGTTTCCAAAATATAGTGTCTTTATAGCTCTTCTGTGAGATTAGTCTCAGGGCAGGAGTTTTAGAGAGTCCTCCCTTTGGTGAACGTTGTTGTGCCCAACAAGGATTGCTGATACCGGGGCAACCTGTGACCTTGTGTTCTAATCAAGCGACGCTGGCAAGGTACCTAGAAAACCTGCTTTCAGAATATATTCAAAGTGAGTATTAAAGGGAGAATAGGCAAATGCAATTAACCTAAAAAATAAAACTGTCTTCGGTACAGAAAAAGAAGCTGAAAATATATCAACAGTCACGGGCTGAGAGGCTTCTAAAAATAACCAAACACAAGCTAGAAGACTATGGAGTAAAAACATATGAAAGAACAATTGAAGAGACTCTATCAGATATAAATGGAATTTTATGACGTTTCAAAGACCTCTGCATTTCTGATGTATTTTTGTGTCAGTTTCTGCAGGAAGGTCCAGGAAAATACTGTTTTTGAAGTAACTGTTTAACTGAACAGAAGAGTTTCTGAAGAAAATCTTTAAAAGTGTATATATTTAAAATATCTGTGCACAGTATATGTTAAAGAAATGCCCAATTAATTAAATGGATAATTCTTTATGGATATTAGGCTTTAAAATTTCTTGATAATTTAATTTTAATCCATGTCTAACTACTTACAATTTTGTTATCTGTAAAAATGGGTCTGAAGTATGTTGAGAACAGGATCTCCTACTGTTGTTTTTAGCTTGTGTCACAGGTTATTTCATAGAAGTTGCAACTGTCTTTCTCATGGCCATTACAGAGTTCTGAGTTATGTCAAATACCAAATGGATGTTTGATTTTGTAATTTTTTCTTTAAGCATAAAGAGCACAGCATTTGAACTCCCAGTGGTCATCCTACTAAATACTTTAATTCAGAAAACAATGCAGAGCTTGAATTTGGACCCATATGTCATATAAAAATTGTGCTTGATTTTAACCTAAATCAGTTTATGCCAAATAATCTTGTTTTCACAAATCCTGGAAAGGCTATGTATTTTCCTACTTGTAATAGGCATTATTTACTGCTTGAGTGACATGAACTATTTAAGAGTTCAAATAAGCAATTTGTAACTTTTAGGGGAAAATATCAAGTACTGACTTTTTGGGACGAGTTGCCAAAATAAAGAAATAAAATAGTTTATTAATGAGTTTGAGATGCATAATTTTTCTCCCACAGAAAAAAAAGTTTTCAGAATGGAAATCACAAAAGGAGGTTTGAATGAAATTGTGCTGTGGTAGAAAGTCTTGTCTGGTAAAAATGTTATTTCCTATGGTAAATTTGGTTTACAGATACTTCATGATTAGGATTTACATTATGGCTGACAACGTACACAAATATTATATTCAATTTCTTTTACATTATTGGGTACTTCTCGTATGTTGCCACATCTTTTGAGAGCACAGCAGTACTTACTTATGCTTATTTTAGATTGTTAGGGAATCCCAGGCTCTTCCTTAAGCATAGAGACATCCATGTATGTCCTTAACAAGAAAGATTGCTGATACCATTGAAGGCAGATGAAAGAAGAATGGGGAGGATGTTCAGGGAAAAGAATAGGCACTATTCATGGTGAAAGAAACTTTTTGCCAGGTAGATGAGGAGGTAATTTATTAGGAAATCCCCCACATATATAGAGGAGAAGCCACTTGGCTATTTATGTGAAACTGCTACATATTGTCAGTAGATACCAGTATAAGATAATGATCTGAAATGGACAATGACATGTTGATGTAACATTAAGATGAACCAAAATATCCATGTTACTGCTTAGATAATCTCAAAAGACCTCAATAAAGTATAGGAGTTTTTCTGCACGAGTTTTTTATGGTTACATAATTAAAACCAGCATCTGCTATAGGAGACTTTGTTTTCAAGGCTCCCATACTCAACAAAGTTTTGCATGCTTGCTTATATCGTTATGGATGGTTCCCCTAATTTCAGTAAGAAGGCTAATTGTAGTGAAGATGAATACGAGTGTAAGAGTTTGCATAACAAAGACCTAGAGACATTATACAGATCCATTCCTCTCCCAGAGCATGGAAATAAAGGGTTCGTCACTGGACATACTGGATTAAGGATATGGTTACTGCATGCTTTGTGCATAACACTACATTCCACCAAGAATACGTTGTTCGAATTCATATAGGAAATTGGCATTCCTTGTGAAAGTTTATTTCTCTTAAATTCACAATCCCATGGCTGTTATTAATCCTCTGAGGACAGAATTAGATTCTGTTTATAGAACTTAACTGCATTTTAATTAAGGGGACTGTTTTCTACATGTTGCATTCTGCTTCTCTCCTGCTCAATAAAAGCTATCCAGAAGTGCATTCCAGAAATCTGGTTGCTTGGTTTCATGCTCTGCAACATTGGTTACCATAGTGTTTTAGAAAAATACCTTTTCAGGAAGCAGATATGTAATCAAATAAAGTCCACTGAAGTTGTGCTAAATGAATAATCTGTTAACAAATTGAAAGTAACATATTTGTAGATGAAATGATTAGTAAACTTTAATTTCCTGTTTTGAGTTGGAGACATGTGAAAAAGAGAGCATAAGGATATATTCAGAACCATCCCTTTGAATGTATCTCATTGTGAATGTCTTGTGACAGTGTTGTAAACTGTCTCCCTTCAACAACCAATTCAAGGAAAAACAAGCCAGGCAGTTCCCTCTGCCTAGACTGTGCACATTTCTGTAGATACTCTACCTCTGAGCCACTGGAATGATTGATGTCTCCTAGTTATTAAGCCAGGATGTGCCCAGCACTGATCCAAAAGCATTATATTCATATTGGATCACTCTTGTTCAAAGGTTCTATTACATGTTGTTGTAATGAAAAATTTTTTAAAAGCTAATTCTTGTCTTTGATCCCAAAGAACTAGGCATTATACAAATTTAAAGTCAAATTCCTTTAATGTCCTTAAGGCTGTACAGCCTATGTAAACATTTACTGGTAGTTCAGAATTCCAGGAAGATGTTCAAAGAGGACTGAAGTACTCTTGTCACAATTTCAAACAAGAAAAGAAAGCCTTCTGCTTATTACTAGGAAAGATAAAAACCTCTTCTACGTATGTGACCCTTGTTGGTTCTCTGAAATCTTCATTGTGCTGTTCAGGCGTTCAGTATTGAGAATTTCAAACCAGTAACTAATAGACTATGCTATGTGCACTTGTTTAATGGTTCAGCATATTTCAGGTTTTCCAGTAATCATTCCGTGCTTCTTTATAATACGTCCCTCTTTGTTCAGGTCTGCAGCTTTGTCTAAGTGTGAACTAGAACCATCTCTTAAGCTCAAGTGTGTTTACAGCTACACTGTTGTAATATTGGCTGTGGTGTGGCTCCTATCTCCCCATCAAGAAAACAATTTGATATTAACATGAAATTCACAGTGTTATATATTCACTGGGATTACTATCCAACTGTGTGGAAAAAGCCTAAAGAAAGGCCCTTATGTGATTGCACAATGTGAATTTCACATAGATGGTGTGGAACTGTAATTTGATAAAGATTTTGAGTTCTGTGTGCTCTAAATCTTTTGAAAAGCAAGCTTGTATAATTAGTTGTGCTTTGCTCAGGTGAGTTTTCCATTATTCCTGTGAGTTACCACTTCCAAACAACACAGTATCTCTTCTGTGATGACACCAACCAGCTGTAGTATGCCTTTTTGTTTGTTAGATTTTGTAAGAAAATGCTGATTCATTGGAAAGAAAGCTGCTTGCATTAGCATCATTTCTTATTGGAAAAAAAATAATGGAAAAGTGCATTGTTAAAGATCCTGCTTAGACATTTTCCACAACTACAGTTCATTTTTTGTATTTTAAATAACTTTTCAGGCCTGTAACCTGTATTTAATGTATAAATAGTTTTCCTCTCCACAATTCAATAACCTGTAAATTATAAATGTGTTGTAGAAGCAGGAGTTAAGATCCAGAGTCCTTTCTGCCCTGCCTTTGATCATTCATTGCCTGCTCAATCTTCCGAGAAGACTCCGTGCCTTTGATCTCTTCTGACTATGTCTCTGTGTTGTTCAGGTTATCTGAGGATGTTGATTATTTTGAAATGTAGATTTTTTTCTCTCAAAATTATGCCAGTTCAAACTAAAAGAAATTAAAATAGTAGCCATTAAGAATATTGAAGAAGTCAAAATCTAGAATGAATATTTAAAACATTTTAATGTATAAAGTGTTAACTGCTCCAGTATAAAAGTATTTAAAAATCTGGATTTGAAGGTTTATGCTGTTTGGAGGGAGATTATTTTGCAGACTCAAAAATTCACAGTAAAGAAAATGAAAAGTGTTTCCCATCTAGTTTTAATAATTTCTACTTCAAAACTAATTGATCCTTTAGTCTGCTGAATGAAAAACACACCCTACATTAGGCTAAAATACACATGTTCCTTCTTTTCAACTTAGAGTTATGACCTGACCAGGTTTTTTTTGGCTAACAGATCTCAACCTGCTAAGAATGTAACCCAGCAAAGTGCACACACAGGCCCCATATTTTTGTAATTAAATTACCAAAATGTGCGGGGTGTGTTTGGATATGTGTACATATATACCTGCCTGCAAAACATTCTGATGTTTTGGAAAGTACTGTCCAGATTTGAAGGAATATAGGGACTTAAAGACCTATGTAACTTCCTTCCTGAAATAATTAAGAATGTTTCAGAAATACTCATTTTCTCTCTTTGCCCACTAGCAGTGTCCTGTGCCATACTGAGGTGGGAGACTGTAGTTATAGCAGCTGGGGAATAGGTGACACACAGCATGTGTTCTACTGGAGGCTTCTTTTGGCTCCAGGCAGCTAATTACAATGCTCTTCTTAAATGACATTGTATAAGATTTTAAGTTCTGAGCAGCCAGAATTCATAGAGGGTCATATGGGAAAGGTATACAGTAAAAACAGAAAAATTGTTTATCACTGATTATCAATGGTACGAAGAAAGTTTTTGCGGCACGCTTTTTATTCCCAGTTCATATTACGGTCAAAAGTGAGTCCTAGGAAAAATAAGTGGCCCTGGAGGACCCATGCTACACAACCTGCTGGACAGTAGGGAACTGGAATCCAGCTGAGATTTCCCCCAAGTTACATATGTGCCATCCCAGACCCGTGAGGATTTTTGTTCTGAAGCTTGGAGGAGGATTGCTGTTGTGAAGGTGTTCCCTGCACGTAGGCATGCACTCAGCTAAGCACTGCAGCAGTTTTTGAAGGGATGGGAGTTGCACTAGGTCAGGTCTAGGCACTAAGCGGGCTGCTAAATCAGGAATTAATAAAACAGTTTCTGGCTTCAATTGTGGTTATACTTGTCCTTGTCTTGAAGAGGTGTTAGGGAAAG
>NW_010169901.1:125537-135370 GCF_000695765.1 Mesitornis unicolor
TTTATCACAAGTAGAAAGCATGTAAGGAATTATTTGTTGTTTATTCTCTTTGTTAGCTAATTCCCTGTGTTTAGTGTCCTCCTAATCTAGTGACTAGGAGCTAGATAAAGGTATCTTCAGATTTTAGTTTTCAGCGGTAGTGGTCTAGTTGGTGCAAACTGTGTAGGTGTTATTTAGAAATTATTTAATTCAAGTACTTATGATTCAGTGCAGTGTACTTCTACACTAAGCAATGTCAAGTATCCTATGTTTTATACAGTAATGATAAACTGTTTGGTACCTTTGGCTCTAGAACTGGAAAAAAACACCTAACTTCGATGGTACTTGGCATTTCAAAGAGTGACATGCTAAAAGCTTTTAAATTTGGGGAAAAAATAGATGCTTCATAATTTTTCATCTGATGACTGGTGATTACCACCTGCAAGAGACAAATGATGTAAAGAGAATGTGAGAAGCGTTTTTCTCTGTCTAAAGCTTGATGGGGATTGAATATTGTACTTCTTGTTCTGAACTTATTTAATGTTTCTGGAGGGATATAGGTGAAATAACGGGGCTGAAACAAATACGTTGAACAAAATGTCTGTGGCAAAGCTCTTCCTATCATCTGGTTTGGTTTGATATTTTAGAACACCACAGCATTTTCACCTGTCTGAGGTACTGTCTCATTGTTTGTGGAGAGTGTCATATCTTTTTGTGCCTGAATGATCACTTGTCAAAGCCTAAGTCTTTTTAAGAAATGAGGTATACCAATAGCAAGAGCCTGGCTTTTGCTTTGGCCTCACTACGGGCTCCTCTCAGAACCAGTCCTCCTGTAGCGCTGCAGCCATGCTGCTTACAACTGTGCTTCCTATGGGGAACAGAAGGGTGGCTTGTGTTTGCAGTGGGCAATTTCTTCATACTGTGGAATAGTTACTAGAAGATAACTCATCTGAATTTTTGATAGCTGCTTCAATTCATTATATTTACACCCTTTGCTATTTATGAGAATCTGCACTCTTAGGGGAATACCTGATCTTCTTGAAACATCTGCGAAGGCTTTTCTTGTGTGAACAGTAGCATTGGCTGTGCGTTACTGGTTTTGTTGCTATTTACTTTTAAAAACATTTCTTGCTCCAGTAGAAAAGCAGAAAGAAGATCATGACATTCAGGTACCCAGCCATACAGCCAAAGTGGCCAAAAATTAAATAGGTTGCAGATAACACAGTGAAAAGTTTAGAGGAGAAGGAACTTAAAGTAAGATTGTTTATGAAAATTTCAGAAAAGGGAAAATAGCAGTTAAATTGATGATGAATGACATCTCTGGCTTTAACCATAAAACATCTTGCTTAAGTCTTAATTTGGTGCTGTTAACCTTAAGGCAGAAAAAAAAGAGAAGGCACAGTGCCACTTGAAGAGAAAATGAAAGTAGAAAGCAGATGATAACTTTTCATTTGCATGCATTTTGCAAATATTTTTTGTCATCTATATATACTAGGGCCTTTGAGAATGTGGTCAGAAGAGCAAGATCATTTTATTGTGAAGTGTTATGCCATGCAGAAGAGTACATTAAAGTTATCCAGAAATGCATAATATATCCAGCACTTGCATGTCCTCTTCACTTTGTGCATTTTCAACTTGTAACTTAAAATAACAACGGTGGCGTAATTGCTAGTTTTGTTTTGCATTGAAGAACAACCATGTGAAAGAAAGGAGATTCTCTTCCTCCCTCTCCCTTCACTCCAAAAGTGTTACCATTTCTTTCCTGGTCTCTCACAGCTTTTCTCTCATGCCTGGTGTGGGTTGCCATTGCCCAGGAAAGGCTCTGATTCTGCCTTTCCAGTTAGTTTTTAAACTGCCTGCTAAGCTAAGAATGTTGAGGTGCCAGTTGTCCCGTGGCAGCTGAGTACAGACACGGAAACCATTTTCAGCTGCGTGCACAAACCCTCTGCCCAGCCCATGCTTCCTGTGCTCTTTGCCTTCCCCTTCCTGCTGCCCAGGTGGAGGAAGGATTGGTGCCCTTTTCTGCTGTGGAGAGGTCCGTCCTGTGCAGCCTCCCTCCACCCAGCCTCCCTGCCTTCTCCAGCTGTGGATGAACAGGGCCAGGTGCTCCTGCAAAAATGTCTTTTTTGGTTCCCTTTGTGTTGCCCTTGTATTAGTTCATAGCAAAGCACTCTGAGAGTCATCTACATCTCTAATTGTTGCAGGGCACATATGCAAGTGATTTTTTTAACAGCTTTTTAACATCCTTCTTGAATATTGGTGAAGTGTATACTCATTATTGAGGGCTAGCCACATGTTGAAGTGTTTTCCACACAGGAAAATAAAAATGTCTGTGTAGGATTCTGTGCCTGTTGTCCCTCAAAAGCTGCTGCTCAGTTTTGCCCAGCTCAGACTGCCTATTATTTGTAATTAGTGGCAAACATCCTTCTGAGATCTGAAAGTCAGGCTGTTCCCTTGTCCTTTTCACATACCATCACTGATAATAATAGTAGTACATTTGAACAGGATATGAATTCATTGTTGTTTAGTTGGTGGTTTCTACTCAATTCTAATGAAGCCATTATTTTTCAACATGGTTCGAAATGCAACCGGGTTTTTAGGTTGCACCCTTGTGAGTGGTTCCTTTGAAGACACTGATGTATTGTGCCCTAAGCATTTTTATTGTTAATAGTAAAACGTAAGGTGGTATGAACCAAGCTTGAATCCCATGTGCCCTGTTAAAAAAAAGATAAAAATCTGTTTTGATCTCTTAACTCAAATCAACAAGAAAACTACTGGAATTACAAAAATGGAATCTCAAGTTTCTGTTTCTACATAACTGTTAATTAAAGACATTTGAATTGGCTTTCTGAGTTTTATGAGCCTGGAGAAATGAATTTAGTTTCAAGAGATCTCTTTGAGATTATAGTAATCTTTGAGATTATTAATCTCGAAAATCTTTATAGGAGAATCCACACGTGTCATTTTTATGGCCGAGGTATCATGACACACAGTTTGCTTGTAGTCCCTGGAATTCAGTGTGATCCCTGTAGTCCAGGCCGTGGTACTATTTTGGCAAGTAGCTGGAGTGACAGTCAACATTTCCACTCACTGGTAGCACCTAGGCAGCCATCTTTAGCTCAGAGGGAAATAAAAAGGTCTCTGGATTCAATGCCATGCACATGGCATTACACTCCGGAAGACCATTTGAGAGCCCTTCCATCATGTCGCTGCATCAGAGGGCTTTCTTCTCGTTGCTGGCCCTTGAAAAGTTCCAAATCTGGACAAGAGAGGAACTTAGCCCTAGAGTGATTTACTGGGGCCGTAGCAAGTTTCTGTTTTGCCAGACAGCTCCACCAGTTGATCAGAGCGGGGCCAACCCCAGATGCAGAGAGCAGGGTTGCTTCCGTCCTCTGATGTTGAACCCAGCACCTCCACCCGGCCCCTTGCTGCTGCTGGGCCATGGCGCCATGGCAGCTGCTCCTTCTCCTGGTCCTCTAGGCCCACTGCCATCACCCTTCATCATCTGAAGAGACTGCTCTCCTCTTCCCAACCATGCCTGCAATCCCAAAAACGTGGGTGCAGCCCTCTGGGGTGCGCCAGGAGCAAGGCAAGGGCTGCCCCAGGATGCCAGCCTGTCGCCTGCACTGCAGTAGTCTCAGCTGGGGGGTGCAGCCAGCCCCCGGAGCCTTTTGGCTGGTGGCTGGCCCCGGGACCTCCCGCCATGGGCTGCAGTGCCATCGTAACTGTCTTCCTCCACTTCAAAGCCCCCGTTCTCACACTTCCTTCCTTCGGTAATGAACATTCAGTTTCCTCCAGGTAAATAAAGTGAAACTGGAAAGAACTGTAAAACACAACATAAAAGTAGCCGAGCTGGAGAGTTACTGCCCACAGTGTTCCTGGGAATGGTTTTTCCTGTCCTCCCACTGTGGTTTCCAGCCTGTTGTCCTCCACTTTGTTTGCCCTTCCTTACCAGTTTTTAGCTGTAAGCACTTTAGCGTGCAGCCTCCTCTTTGGGAGAACATAGGTAGAGAGGCTCCTCCCATGGCTCTGTTTTTATTAATGGGAGGATCAGAAAAATTAGCACATTTTAACATCCCTTTTGCAGTAGCTATTAAGCTTCATGATGTAGAAACAGTGAGTGGATTTTGCTTCATTTGTTCACAGTGCTGAACTCCTTGATAGATTCTTCTGTACAAGGTTTTTAGGTGCCGGGAGAGCATGTGTTTGTTGCTCGCTAGTTTACGTGGTGTTTTCATTTGGAAATGACGCTTTACGAGACATTTTACTTTAGAACCATAGATGGGCAAAATCGACATTTCAGGTCTGTAGCAAAAGCGTTAAGTCTATTACTTAGTCTCTTTAGTAACTTGCATCTTTTATAAATGCCTGATTGCATCTATTTTTTGAAATCCAGATTAAATGCATTTTGAAGAAGGGAGGGTGCCGACTGGTCTCAAACTTGCAGACCAGCTGTTCTACTCACTAGTGAAGATAAGAGGGCTCAGATGAAGGGATTTGTGCTGCTGGAAACACAACCAGCTTTCTCAGGAGACTGCTTTGAGGGAGATTGCAGCAACAGTGCATCCCCACTGTTACTAGTGGGTATTGCCACACACAAGTATAATTTGTGCTAGATAAAATCAGGAGGCAATAAAGACAGGTAAAAAGAAGAGATGAGAGATCTGCTGTGTGGGTTGTTTGGAGATTTTTCCATTTTTTCCCCCCCTTTTTTCTTAAGAAGCAAAAATGTCCAGGGGATGCCACATTAACTCAGGGTAAAAGCAAGTGCTTCTTTAAATCAGAAAACTTGTGTTGTACCAAGTGCTTTATTTTGGGAACCATTTCAGTATGTTATGAAGGAAAGTTGCAGACTAGGCATGTTTACTAGACCTTTAATTGCTACATTTAAGAGAAAGGCAGTTTTTCTCTTCTTTTTTTTTTTCCTTTCCCTCCCCCCCTCCCCTTTTTAATGACAAGAAGCCAGAGTTTGCTGTGCAGGCTTTGCAAGAATCAGATTCACTTTGGGCGACTCTTCACATTCCCAGTCATCGTTACATTAGGCAGCACAATTCCATCTCTGGCTGATGGGCAGAAAAAGTGGGCAGCCTGCCAGGTAGACGTTTCCATGGCTCCCAACCCCCAAAGGTGATGCGTTTTTCAGCTAATTCAATGAAGAGTGGGCTGAACTTTGGGTATAAACTAGACAATAGCTGCCTTCGCAGTATCAGCAGAATGGTTTATGGGAATGCACTCCACATTTGGCAGAGCGTCATGTGACCTTACGGCTGAGATTTTGTGATGGTGCCAACGGAGACTTGGAAAGCAGCACCCGTTCTGACTTTTTTCCTCTTTTCTTACATGGCTCAGAAAATGGTGGATCTTAATACTTGACTTTAGCCAGACTCAGCAAGCGATTGAGCTTTGAAGCACAACTTTGCCTTTATTCTGGCTTTTTTGGCACACCACCAGGAGGCTGTCCCTTTCACGCCTGATAAATTCTGCTTCTTATCTCCAGATAGAAAAAAGAAAGAAAATATAAGCAGAGTATTTATACTTCATAACTGCAATTCAAAACTACCTGTTTTATTTTTTTATTGCTGATCTGTAGTTTAGAACAGCCCTTCTGAGTGTCTGAAGGATGAAAGTTGGTTTTTATTTTTTTGCTTTTTGGTGTTTTGTTTTTTTTTCCTTCCTCCTGTTTAATGAACAGGCATTTGAACTGGGCAAATGGGGCGACAGCATTGAACATGAGATCATTGCAGCATAGTGTAGCACACTGGCACCCTGCCTTTTCACCCCTTTGCTCCAGCAGATTTGTGCAGTCCCCATTTATAAAACCGGCGCAGGGGCGAGGTGAATTTTCTGGTCTCTCCCCACCTCTAGTCCTGTGCAGGCAGTTACGGCAAGGATTGGTGCAGCTTTTGCGCAGTGCTTTGTGCCTGGAATTCCGAGAAGAGAGAGAGAGAGAGAAGACAGGCATCCTGGTCTTCTTCCGAGAAAGAACAGGAGCCCTAAGAAGAAGAAACAAATCTGAGTTTGTCCTACATACAAGAGTGCAGAAAAAAAAAAAAGTGACTCTCCTGCTTCCAAAAAAAAATCTGGCATGTTTCACTACAGAGCCATCAGGATGTGTTAGAGCTTCTTAAAACAGTGTAACAAAAATGAGCCTAGGAGATTGATTCTTTTAGTAAAAAAAAAAACAACAAAACAAAACAAAAAAAGAAGGAAGGAAGGAATTTTTCATTTGTTTGTTTGTTTTTTCACAATTGCTCACATAGCAGTATTTGGCACTGGGTGAAAACGTACCTTTCATATCAGGTATAGCTTCTTTTTCTTTTTTACCTCTTTTTTTGTTTGTGGTTTTTTTTTTTAAGCCGTTTTAAACGTTGTTTTGAAACTGAGTCCTTGTGTATTAATTTTAATGTAGTCAGCTGTTCACACTTTTTAAAGCTAACTTTTTGGGGGTGTGTTTGATCTAATACTGCTAAAAATAGAAAGTAAACAAAAAATCTAGGGTCTGTAGAAATGAGTGGTTAGGCACATTTTGTCTTAGCTAAGCACTAGAGTTATGCAAAGACCTTAATGTTACATTTATTCCGTCTAAGCTTTGGTTATCTCTAAGAAAGTTGTGGATATTTAGATCTGGTTGCTAAGGAAAGTAAATTCTTTTTTTATAGTGTGACTCATGCTTTCGGTTTCTAAAGAGGGGAAGAGAAAAAAAACGTGTTAAACTTTAGGAAAAGATAGCTCTTGTAGCTAGTATATTAAAGTTATTATTGACTTAATTCATATATGAGTTTTCTTACAATCTGTAACTAAATCTATTACAAAGAAATCAGTGTAATAAGCACTGGAATAAAAGGCACATTATTGGGAGATTCATGAAGTAAGCCTGATTTGCAGCTAGGAACAGTGACTATTTTAAGATGTTCTTTAAAGCAGCACTTGACCAGGAATAGCTGAAAACATTATTTAAGATATCCATTCAGAATGTCTGTGATAACTGCATGCAGACTTAAAGTAAATTTTGAGCATATGACGTTTTAGTAGAGCCTTTTTCTTAAAGCATTTGTCTGTCTGTTGTAACATATTACTAGGCAATTAGAAGAGCGTGTTACAAAATTCATTCTGACTGACAGATTTTGAAAAGCTCAGCCAAACTGGTGTTTTATGTATTTTGGACTTTTTTTTAATATTTTTCTAGACTTTTAAATTTATGTTAAAAATACAGATGTCCTCAGCTAGAAATTACTTTGAAACTTACCGTGTCTTTTTCATCAGAAGCTCTGATTTTGTTTCAAACTGTTCATGATAGGTATTTGTCTAATAAAAAGCTGTATAAATATATATTATGACTTTACAAAATAGCCTTGTTTTAACATGTGCTTCCCTTTTTATACATTGCTGATTAAACAGTAACTTCTAAAATTCTATGCTAATTTTGCTACATTATATTTTTGTTGTTCTGCAATGAATTCTGGGAAACTGCTTAATGGAGGCCTTATCTATATGACACATATACCTCCATTTACCCGTTTTGTGTCAGAAAGTGTTTCTTAGATTTATTGTGGTACTGCCCTCCCCAGTCGTTTTGTTAGAACACTTACATATGTCATTAGTACCTAAGTCTGTTGAGAAATGAAGGCTTGTATTACCTTAAAGGAACTTTATAAATTTTTATATCTGATCATTGTAATCACATCTTTTTTTTCTTTTTTTTTTTTCCATAATGTTTTGCAAACATTTAGTGATTTAAGCCATTTAGTTTATCCCAGTATTTTTAAGAAGTTCCGCACCAAATTACCTCATCATGTGCACTATTTGATAAAAACTACTTATTTTTTTAAGCATGCTCCTTCCCTTCTGGAATTCCTAGTAAAACAAAATATCTGGGAGGTGCAAAAATACTAGGAAATACTAAATGAAATAATATGCCAAAGCGTGCGTGTTCACAGTGTGTCTTCCCATGGCCCTAACAGGGGCATCAGCAGTGTGTCGGTTTTATATCTTAAAAGCATAATTACCAATTTTTGATGTGTTTCATGTTGTTCTGAAAACACCTTACATAAAACAGATATTTCAAAATTTTTCTCACACTTTTTTTTTGTTTCAGTGAAAGAAAAAAATAAATGAAAAAGGAAACTTAAGAAGTTGATTATGCCAGAATTCAGCGAAGGTAATAGAATGATCTTAATTATTTTTGTTGTTAAAAAATAAAGTTAATGGCAAGAACATGAAGTGGATTTGTGTTAAAAGAATGTCTTTCCTTTGGAGAGCCTACAAATGATTTCACAGATACATATTAAACTTTCGTTCTGATTACTTTCTATTTGGAATACTGTAGTTTGGATAGCCTTTATAATGTAAGTTTTCGTGAAGCTTTAGAATGAATTGAAAGGTCAAAACATAATTTGTTATTTTGTTATGCCTACTAAACATATCATGCATATATATTTACTAGTATATTTATAGTACATATATCTATTTGTAGTATATAACTATAATGCAGTGACCAATTGTTTTTAAAATATAGAATATCTCTTCTATTCACAAAAAAAAAATGAAAGAAAATTGGAGAAGCAATTTTATAGGTCTTATTACAATCATTCGGTAAATTATATATGCAGTCTTCCTTCTTATTTCCGATACTAAGATAACTATTCTAGTTTGAGTGCTTGTCTTACATATTCTGTCTCAGTGTCAGCAGAAAAAACTATAAAAATATCATTCCTTCTGAATGCTGAAGTGTTATATATATAGTGAAAGCAGGTTTAAAACAGACTGTTGTAGAAAATAAGTTAACATTATTTTAAAATGCAAAAGGGTACGCTTGAACGTGCAAGATTTAATCCACTAAATTAAATAAAAGAAAAGAAAAAAAGGTTATTTAGAAATGCTCAGCTGTCATTACTGAGCTAGTAATACGTGTTGCACTCTGCAAGAGAATGAATTATTGCTCTGATTTAAAAACTTCGTTATTGGCAGCACTTACTCTCTTGAAATAAGTTTTTCCCGATTAGTGATGGCAGGATTAGGCCTTCAGTGGTAGCTAGTGGAAAGCAGGAATTAAAATCTTATTCAGATACAGATTTTAGTAACCCGCTAAAATCATAAGAGACCTTTCTATAGCACCTGGTTTTAAAATTATACCAGCTTCTTATGCCTGTATTTTACAAATGCATTTGTGGTTATATTGTTACAAGTTATTCTGATGTGTCAGATATTATGCTTAAAGATGCAGTATTTATCAATGCTTTCATTTAGGATATGTAAGGTATAAAACCGTATCTGTGTCTCACCTTTCTGAATTAGTGGTTATTGCCTCGAAGGACCTGTCTTCAGTCTGTTGATTAGGACACCCTACATTCAGTGCGTGTTAATTTGTATCGTACGGCTTGCCGGTCACAAGAAGAAAGTATTTGTTGTAGGAGTTAACCCTGAAGATTGTGTTTCTACTTGCATTCTTATTGTTAGGGAATAGGATTGGTGGAAGGATTAGTGAATAAAATATAGACATGAACTTCTTTGCTTTGATTAATAGCCACTGTTTAATCAACAAGTTCTTGTCAAGCAGTAGTTAGATGCCCTGTAATATGAAGAAATAGCTAAGCAGTCTTTATAATGTTGTATGGGAGCTGCACTCCAGTGTGCCTTATTGCTTTTAGGATTTGGAAGGATGGTTTTTATTTTGGGTTGTAGTACATGATATGAGCTCAGACACAAAGGAGAAACCTGTATTGTTCACTTCTATGTCACATCCAATTATGGATTCCAGTCTTGCCTGCTCTGTGCACTCTATGGTCAGATGCAAGTTGTTGGGAGTTGAGAGTTCATTGGTAAGGCAAAGTTTGCATAAAAGGACATTAATTCCT
>NW_010169901.1:135401-145593 GCF_000695765.1 Mesitornis unicolor
AAAAACAATGTTGTACCGTCAATCTGTAAAAAAAGTGTTTTTTCTTCCTTTTTAAAAAAAAAACTAGTTACAAGTCTTTGTTTGGTGCATCCACCATTTATGGAGTTAATTTTGAAGTAGCCTTCTTTGCAGTAGATGGTAATGTTTTACTCTTAAATACTTGTTCTTACATTGCTTCATATGTTTGTTTGTTTAAACTCTTCTGCATCTCACTTTAAAAGGGAAATGCTAATCAACGATGCCAATTGGCATAAACCCGTAGATCCGATCTTGTGTTGAAACGTACTGCACAAGCTCGCTTCTATGGGTCTGTGTCAGTATGGTGATCTGGCGAAAGTTTATGTAGCACGCAATTCAGTGGTATTTGACAACAAGCCCAAGTGAGTCTTCCAAACTCTATACTGTTTTTGGAACGCTTCTCTTATCCATTGCCTTATCTTCAAACTTGATTAAGTGATTTGTTCTTTTATCGGTCGCTTTAAGCACCTTTGGCTTAATATTGTATTAAAACTTACAGAGATGTGGGGCAATTGTAGGGTTTCCAATGAGGCAGAGCAGGTTATACCATTTGGTGGCTTTATTAAATATACTATTACATGGTATTACATTCAAAAATGTAGAAAAAAAACCAATAAAAGATTTATATTTTATTTTTATTGTAAAGTAAGACCAAATGGTCATTTCTTTCCAGAAATGTAGTTGGACTTGCATAATTCCTATCCAATACGTATGTATGTGCATGTGTGTGTGTATATATATATATACACACACACATATACACATAAAACACACATGTATATATCTTTATACATATGTTAGCAGGATAGAACAGAAATTCTACATCTGCAGTAGAAAACTCTATCTAAGAATATGCCTTAACATCTGAAAAGAGGGGAATAACTGCAGTTGAAAGCTTACTCCCATGGGAACTATATAAGCCTGTGGCTGCTGTCACATTTCAAAGAAAGGCTGAAGAAGTGAAGAAGACTTTATGGTCACCGTCGGAAGCTGTGTGCATCCGGGTTGAGGTAGTAGGTTGTATGGTTTAGAGTTACACCCTGGGAGTTAACTGTACAACCTTCTAGCTTTCCTTGGAGCACACTTGAGCCATCGAGGAATTCATCACCATTTTAATCTGATCAGGGAGAAGTATGCAAAAAGGTATTGTGTCATGGCTGTACATAATAATCATTCTGAGGTTTTATTGATGTTGAAATAGTCCTGATTACTTGATTATTTCATTTACATCCTGTTATGAACAATGCTAACATGTTGTCTTAATGGACTGTGACTATGTACTGCAGACACTTAAGGAAAGGCTGATGATTATTTTAATTCCATTAACAGGAAAGCTTTAAAAGTTTGTTTTGATTTATAAATTCAGAAAAATATCAAGTATTTAATGCTTTATTCTTTCTTCACAGAAATAGCTTATTTCACACAGTTGTCTTTTGTTGCTGTTGTTATGCTGTTGAATGGTGCACATTCTTTTTAATGGAAAAAGAACAATTTTTTTTTTTTGTCCTTACAATACTTTCCACAAAATATTGCTTGCTGCTGCTTGGATAGCAGTGGGCAGTGTCACAAGTTGATCCTGATCTTCCTTGGATTAATGATGTTCTTTATTTGTGCCTGTGCAACTCAGTGTTATGAACACAGATCCAAATGATCTGCTGCCCCGCCTGTGTTTCCACTGTGTCGTGATTCATGTGCCGCTCTGGGGTCTCAGCATTCATGTCCTTACACAGCGTGTCAGTCTGACCCACATTGCCCTGGTGATTTTTGGCCCCAACTGAAGTTCTAATGCACCTTCCTAACTCGGCAGGACTTGGAGAGGTCACATTCCTTATATGAGTTTATCCCAAAGCACTGGGCACCAATGGCAGTGGCAGGTCCCAGCACTGGGTGCCTCCACCCATGTGAGTCAAGTGCCATGGACATAATTAGCCCTCATCGGTCCCTGTGTCACCTATACATCTGGAACACCTTTTTTTTTAAAAGCAATACCAGGATGCACCAAGTAAAAAAAAAAAATTTAAAATGTGTATTTGATCCCAATGTGAATGGGGAGACAAAGGTGTGCTTGTGGAGGTTTGTGCCCCAAGTTGTTCATTCCCTTTTTATACTGGTTTTCAGTCTTCCCTATCTTGGGAAGATAAAAAAATCTCTTGTGATGTGTACATCCCATAAGCAGGTGTCTTATCAAAGACAGAAAAAATAATTTCACAGTTTAGCCATCCCCAGAAGTAGCTATGAAATGAGAGGGGAAGGGACCATGCCTGGAAATCCACCATGACTTTTTGAGTGAGTCCTGCTTCTGAAAATGACCTTAAAGATGAGATCTCCTCAGTGTGATGGAAGGCATTACTGCCAAAGTAGGAGCATCTAAACCAGACAGTGATGCTACTTCCAAAATAGCTGGGAAAAACTTATACTGTCTGTTTCCACATACTTTTCCATTAAAAAAGAAAAGCAGTAGAACTTAATAATGTAATTAATGATAGTGATAATTCTGCTGGAAAATTATCTGAGTTTTGTTGATATAAAGCAGAAGAGCTGAGCCATGCCCCTGTGGTGCTGTGGTCAGGGGGACACCACTGTTATCAGCCATGGGCATGTCAGACTCCCCTGGCCTGAGGAGAGGGTGAAACGTGGTTGTCCCACGTGGGGATGAGGGCTGCGGTCCTAGAGCTCCCAAGTTAACTGTAAATAGGCCTTTCTCCAGGGTATTTTGAACCCCTCCATTTTGTGCTTTACTTTTATTGCAGGCGACCTTAACAAAATATTTGACATTTCCGATGTTTAATTATTTCAGGTTTTGTGTCAGCGAGGAAAGTTAAGAATGTTTAAGTATTTGGTGCTTGTTTGTGTTTTAGTTATTTTTTTCCTTTCAGTTCTGCCTGTTCAAAAACAATCACTTGCTTACAGGTCCCTATGTTTGACTCTTTCTGTCTCAGCTTAAGGCTTGCCTAACCACTTTCCTAGATAAGGAAAAAAAAGAGGAGATTAAAATGGATTTGGTCTCTCTTTTTAATAACATTTATTTTCAGTGATTAATGTTAGTGATAGGAAATTGGTAAAGAGGATCTGTGTGACAGTTAGGTGGATGTACAACAGATTTTAAGCCCGTCTTAAAGAGTGTGGGAAAGAGAAGAGAGGAGGTTGAGTGAAACAGAGCTACTCCAAAGTAATGGAAAATGCTTAAGGGCCAGTGGCTAAATGGGGGGACAGAGAGGAGGCCTCCATCAACCGATTAAGCTTAACAGGGACCAAGCACAATCTGAACAAAAACTGTAATATCCTCTGTGGATTCAAAAGGACCCTGGTCGCCAGTATGTTTTCCTGCTTTTCTGTCTTAAACATTTTCTTTTGTAGCTTAAGAAAGAACCATTGTAATTGCTGTTTTCTGCCAACAGAACAACAGGTGTTCAATCCTTTTATATTAATTCTTCAATTAGTTGCAAAATAAGGGTTATTGTTTATACTAAGCTGAACCAACTAGAAATGACTGATGCAGAAAATATGGGAATGTTTAATCTGTCCTTCCATGATAAATCTGTAATTCTATCAGGCATAGTTGTAGGTTGCTATGCAAATTTTCACTACAACATCACCAGCTTTAATGAATACACATATTTTGTATTTCTTTCTCTGTTCTTAAATTTAGTTTTTTTGCCCTGTAATGTACAATACATTGTTTTAGTAAGCGTTATCAAGTTACAAGCAAAAATGAATGAGACTGTGAGGTAATTTTGAAGTGGATTAAGGTAGAGAATGAAAAACAAAAGCGAAAAAAGGCTGTATTAAGAACAGCTGGATGGAGTTAGGTCTTCTGTGATTTAATTTTAAAGTCATAAAACATATTGTCTGTTTTAGGTGAAGTCTGGAATGTTTTACCTTTACAGTGTGGCTGGAATATTAGTCAGTCACGTAGTACTCAGGATTGTATTGCTATGTTGCTTCTGTAGGAAATACATGCACATTGTAACATCGCTGCACATGGATGTGTTCCAATGTAGGGCCCATCTAACAGTGTTTCTTCCTATAAGTAAGCCATAAGTTTATCATCCTTGTGCCTTTACTTTGCTTCTTTCATATAGAAGAAATATTCATTAGGATATTTTGGTACAAATCTTGAGATCCAGCTGATCTGCAGCTCCCAGTGGTTTCTTTGGGGACACAGGTCCTCAGCATTTCACAAGTTTGGTCCTGCAGTAAACCTGGCTGCAGAGACACTGACCTGCCCAACATCCTTTTGCTTGCCACAATTTCCTTGGTAAAGATTAAGTGTGATCCACGGCCTTAACCCTGGTTTCCAATACAGAAACATACAGCACGGCGAAAACCTGCTTTAATGCCAAATCCTGTTTGTCTCAAGAGCTAAGTCTCTTCAGAGAGCTGGGGAGAGTTTGGATTTCCTTCTGCAGCCCACAGTGCCCGTGTCCAGAAGTCTGTCCAAAGAAAACAGAGCTAAAGGGACATTTCTGAGCTAACAACCATGGGTCAAATGCACTAACAGAGCTTGGGTGTTTCAGACTCAGCCATTTTGAGACCTTCTCATGGCATAAAGCTACCATTAATCCAGTTTACCAGAGTAGGTAAAGCAAGTTTTTATTAATTTTGTGCTATTGAAATAGCACAGAGCAGTCAAAAATATATGAGTGAATAAGGGGCAGTATAGTTGATATGGTGTATTTTAAGCTGTTATAAATAATCCTATAGATTTACATTACAAAAGTTGAAAGTCTCTATAAAATATCTTTTTCGCTGTAGCCAATATACTTTCTGTTTTTATCATTCCACTTCAACAAAAGAAAATGCTGAGTTTTACTTGGTCTCATACTTCATTTAACTTCCTCTTGTCTTCAAATAAGTTGAAGTTCTTTAGACATATTTAGGTAAAGAATGTGGTAAAATATTTAAAAGCAATCCCAGAAAAGGTCCTTGCAAATCTGTCCTTTAAAAATGACAATCAGCCCTTAGTAATCTCTAAAATTTGTTTATTGAAACTCTTCAGAAAGAGACCTGTGATAGGTTGCTTAACTGATAAAGTTGGAATAGAAGTGCACTTGAAATTTTTCAGATTTTTTGGATGTGGTTTCATATGACATTCATTTATCTATTAAGAGTAGCTTCTGGTATTTTTAATAAAACTAAAATTAAATGCGTCTGCCAAGTCCTGTTTAAATGTGAGTATTGCTTTTATAGCACAGTTAAATACAAGATTGAAAAGCTAATGCTTTCGCATTACACAGTACAGAAGAATTAAATTTTTTCAGCTTTGCCTTTTCTCACATAGTAAAAAATACTTACATCAGAGTGATCTTTTTGGTAGAGTTTGATTTTGTAGAAGACTTCTGGATGTTTCATCTGTATTTTATTATAAATTATATAATTTATATAGAAATTTCAGGCAAATTCTTATTTTGTATTGTTCCTTCCACCTCTTCTTCGTGCTACTTCTAAAAAGACTAAGAGCAAGCCTCACATGGATGAAATCTTTTCAAGAATACTTGCAAAATCTCAATAAAAAGTCAAAGATCATGCCTCTCTTTTTCTAGCATGACATTCTCATTTGTTCAGAAATACCTGGCTCCTGGCTCCGTATCCCTTCTTTTGCAAATGTGATTGACATGTTACTTGATTTTACAGAAAAAAAGGTATGGATCCCATTGCTCTCTGCTGCCTTTGTTCCACCTCCTTTTGAATAGAAAGATCTCACCCCTAAACAACTCCACTTCGAGGCTTTCTGACTAATGTAGTTCCCTGGCTTGAGTAAGGCTGAGGCTGATATTTGCCAGCCATTGCACCAAGAGCCTCAGCAAAAGGGTACAGATACAGAATAGTAGACTAATTATCTTTCAAAGAGTCAGAACAGTCTTGTGTACTGCCTACTTTGTTTTTGTGATTGGATGAAAAGGGGAGGTATATTTTATCTTTTATGTAGTTAACATAAATATATTATGCATATATTGTCTTTGAATGTTAAGGGGTATTCTTAGCTAAAGCTTTGTCTCTGTGGTTGAGAATGATTTATTCAGAATTATCTGTGGTTTATCTGAGAAATGCAGGTCTCTCCATTTATCATGTTCTGTCTCTATATGTTTTTGGTTTACACACATTCGTCCACTGGTCCTTTTTTGATTCTTCATTTCCTGACATCATGATAGTTGTGGCAAAGACTGTAGAGCATTGCGGATATACCAGCAACAGGGATGGACAAGGAATACCCTGGTGGCTTGAGAGAAGACTGAGATCACTGTCGTATTTATAAGGTTAGCAGAAAGCAAAAGATTATGCAAACCAAATCCTCTGTGAGGCCTCTCTGTTATAAGTCTCCAACTCAGGAAGGAGAATAAGATGTCTGATACTAGCACCGTTGTAGGTCTGGCTTGAGACAGTAGGATTGACTCTGTGTGACTGTAATTTTTTTTCAAGTGAAGTCCCTGGACACTAAAAGCACAATAAGGCTCACTTTTCCCTAACATGCACCCAGCCTCGTGGTGACTGCAATATCAAAACAAATTTACACATCTGAGAGAAGATGACTGTCAGTCTTGGAAATGTTAAATATATATGTTTATGTGTGTATACTGTTGGGTTTTTTTCACATGTCACTACACTGATACAGTTTTGGGTTGACGGTTGGACTTGATGATCTTGGAGGTCTTTTCCAAACTTAATGATTTTATGATACTATGAAAAAAGAATACAACCCCAAAATTCTTCATCTCATGCATTGCAATTAGTTTGCTGAGACAAATATATTAACTACCCATGTTAGGAAGAAATCATCAGGTGGGAACTTTCCCACACAAACTTCACCATCACTTGAAAGAACTTCCGCTTTAGACTAGGGATAGCATTTGGAGTGGGCTAAATCCCTCTGAATAGTTGGTTTCCTAAAAAATTGCCCAAGAGACAGGTTTAGTCTGGGTCTGGAAGTAGATTCCATGGTAGCCCATGATCAGGAGAGCTGGAGACATGACTTGAACGTGCTTCTAGTATTCATGTGTCCTGGGTTGAGGATCCTTGACTGCTATTTTATATCATAGCTTGTCTCATAAATCTTGCACCTTTTGAGGGTATTTCCATCTTCAACCTCTCCACCCCTTCAGAAAGTCCAAATACACTTAGTTTGTACAGCTGAAGGGGATATACTCTGTAAATTCTTTGAACCCTCAGATTTGCCTGTGTCAGTTGAGAATTTTATGGGGAGGAGGATTTTTGGGGTGTAGAATTTTTATTAAAGTATGATTTATACTATGTTGAACTAAATTTTAAGTGACCCTCTGAAAAGGACTTCTTTTCACAGCAGAGTGCAGGCCTGTACAGAAGGATAGCAGAGGCAGTTTTGAGGACATTATGCCAAGGTCACCAATCTTAGTGGCAAAATTGGTTCAGGCAGCAGCTATGCCTCCAGACCCTTGTGTGTGAGGGCTACTGCTGAAGGAGGTGTCACTGTGTGAGGGACATCTTTGAAAGCTGGGGTATGAGGAGCAGTGGACCAATATAGCTATTCAGTTCTATGCTGAGTAATGTACTTTGCTCCTTTGTCCAAATGATAACAAATTTTGATCTACAGTTAGGCAAGATTTATCCAATGGTATGCATCTTACCATTACCATCTTACCACTTCTAATTTCTTCATCCCTACTGCCCAGATATTTATTTCTAGGTTGTGTATTGTAAACAGCTAAGCTCATATCACCTAATTCATGTATTGCCCTTGTGTCTCATGACTGGCTGTGTAGGAAGGCAGTGTCTGAAAACTCTCAGTAGTAGTCAGCTTATATTCATGATGACCCATGCAAACTTGGAGATGAAACTGCATGCTCGAGTCCATCTGAGGAGCCACAGCTGGCAGTCTGGCCGCAGCCACAGGGAGGTTTTTGCTAAAAACATATTTTTAGATGGTATTAACTCAGGATGTGACTTGTGAAGTACATGATTCCTGTGGTGATAAAGGGGGTTTTGAGAGTCATTATTATGAAATACTGTAAAGCATATTGTTCTTCTGAAGCATTTGGCTTCTGCTATTAGAAGAATTTAGATGTATCTTTACTATTATTTCAGTTTTAAAGTATAACTGTACTAGAATGGCCAAAATGTAAGTTTTAGTGACAAGACTCATACTTAATGTAACATTTTGAAGCAATCCTACATTTTTCCCAAAATGTCTTGGGCATTTAGGAGCCTGCATCCTGTTGATTTACGTGTGGACAAGGTTTAAAAGGGAAACCTCAGGTGCAAAGGCATTTTTACAAGGCTTTTTGACCATAAGCTTCTTAATGAATGTCTTAATTGCAGGATGTTAAATATATAAACTGATTGGTGCGGCCTCTAGCTCATGCTTCTGAATGTGAGACACTTACCTAAACATGGAGTGCCAATATATTCTTAGCCACTTTTATGACAGAATGGTGCCCTACCTTCTCCCCTCTTGCTGTTGTAAAGCAAGACAATATAAACAATGTAGTTAAAGACAACATGTGCAGCTTTGAAAAATGTGTTTAGTAAAATTTATTAAAATTAAAATTCTGTTTAAAGCTTTATGCCATGTCCAGATTGAGGCCAACAGCTTAAACAGACAGCAGTTTGCACACCTGATACGCCTGTTGATGATGCTGCCAGCCATGCAGGTCACAGAATCACAGAATCACAGAACGTTAGGGATTGGAAGGGACCTCGAAACATCATCCAGTCCAACCCCCCTGCCAGAGCAGGATCACCTAGACTAGGTCACACAGGAATGCATCCAGGTGGGTTTTGAATGCCTCCGGAGAAGGAGACTCCACGACCTCTCTGGGCAGCCTGTTCCAGTGTTCTGTCACCCTCACAGTAACAAAGTTTTTCCTCATGCTCGCATGGAACCTCCTATGCTCCAGCTTGCACCCATTGCCCCTTGTCCTATCATTTGACATCAAATGATATGCTGGAAGGGGACATACAACTCTTTCACTCCTCTTGCTCTGCACTGTAGGAGGAGTTGTCTGCACTGAGGGACTGTGCTGTCCCCAGCCTTCTATTGTAAAGGCAAGTGCTGGCAAGGAGCACTGCCTGAGCGCCGTTATAACCAACAGGCACCGTCATACCAAGGGCACCCGGAAGCCCATCTGCACTGTTGGGGCAGGGGTAGCTCTCACAGGCATGGGGGCTGCTGCTGTCTCACCAAGGACAGGTACAGACAACGTTGTGCCCAGAAGAAAGGAACCAAGCGTAGCTATGAGTCAGGTTGGGGCTTTTTGGGCTATGGAAGTAAACATGCAATCTTCCTAATGAATGCATTATTTATTAGCTGTGTGAGCTGCTGGAAATACCAAAGAGGATAAGGGCTGTGATTCAAGGCCTCGGGGCTAGGTCTGCACAGCTCCATAAGCCGGGAGCTAAGGACGTGGGAATCCTCACCAAGGGGCAGCCCTGGAAGTTCAGAGCAAATATCGGGCCGTGCACATCTTTGGGCAGGTGGAGGTTTGTGTTGAGGATACCTTCTCATACATGAGGAGTGGCTGTTGTTTGTTATTGTGTAATTTGATTTGACTTTAATTTAATAACAGTACTTAGTGTGCAACATGATTTGCAAGGCTGATTTTCAGTTTTATTGATTGAGCCTTTAATTTATTTGACCTTGGACTCAGAAGCTTCATTGGAGATTTAATGCAAGTCTGCAAAAACAGCTTGGCAAGGAATTTTTTGACAGAATTTAAACTCAAATGCTTCAACAACAGGTCAGTGAGATGCAATGTGAAAATATTTTAGGAAAGAAATTTCTTAGTTAAATTTTACTTTTGGAGTAATGGATTGGCAATGCTTTTCCTTTCTTATTTTTTTTTCCAGACTCTCATACTCAATATCTATTCAAAGGTAAATTATCTTTTTTTTCAAGTTTTTTTAAGTGGACTTTTAAAGGGGACATCTCAGAGATTATCACTGCAAAACTTTCACTGAAAATAAGTAACTTGTAACTTATGGAAATCTATGATTTTATTAATTGGTAAGGAATTTTCCAAATACAGAACAAATACTGTAGAACTAGCTGCCAGTTTCATAGTTATTTTCATATTTTCTGTTTTATTCAAAGCAGAGATTGCACGGCATGGAAAACAGATTATCTGGTTTTGAAGTTGATCAGTTATTTTATAAGGACAACATTTCTTTTTTTATATTTATCAGAATACGTTAATACATTTTA
>NW_010169901.1:145651-170648 GCF_000695765.1 Mesitornis unicolor
CCTTTTCCAAAACCAAAATTATGCACCTGAACTAAGAAAGCAGCAAGAAGTACAGAGTGTATCTGCGTGGGATGAAGGAAGGAATAGAGAGGATGAATTATTATGTGATAAGAAGCATGAGAGGAGGTAAGAGGAAGAAGGAAATTGAAGAGGCACGCAGAATAAGAAAGGATACAAAGAATGGGATGGTAGTGTCTGTGCATTTGTACGTAGAGAATGGACTTTAGACTTGTAGGCAGAGGTGTTCATGAAGGTGGAAGCAACATAGGGAACTTGAAGGATGTGGTGAACATGAGGATGTTGTAGTTTCTCATTGTTTTGCTTCATCCACCTCCGTACTTTTTGGTAATTCTAAAATATAACTTCTGTGCATTGGACCATAGAAGTAAAATTTATTTTAGAAAGAAGGAAAGAAGGAAAGAAAGAAAGAAAGAAAGAAAGAAAGAAAGAAAGAAAGAAGGAAAGAAAGATTTACAGACAGACTTCTTATTTGTAAATAAACAAAAGGCCTTGTGGGAATAAGTTTTCAATTTCTTTTTTTTTTTTTTTTTAATAAACAGAAAACCCACTATAAGTCTAAATTAGAAGGGTGGTAAATCTAGAGAGTAGTAATTGAGGGTAGCACACGTTCCAGACATCCTGCAACCATCTCAAAATTATCCCACGCTCTCAAGCATTAGGAACCCACAAAATTCAAATTTAAAGCTAAACTGCAAATCCAGTGTGAGAACATGCTGATAACAAAGTTAGGTGATGTATCTAATAATGCTTGTCAGTTCAGTCTAGTCTAAGACAACAAACACTAAATGATTATATTATAGCCATATTAATACTGTACAGTGTCATCATAAGGGAGAATTTAGCTCATGTGTGTGCCCTTCCTTTCCTTCTGCTCAGTTTATTTACGTAAATGGGAAATAGAAAACACTCAAAAGCCTGAATCAAAAAGAATAAGATAACCCCAGCTTTTATATGAACTGTAATTAATCTGCAGCCTGTTACCACAAAACTTTATTTAGAGAAGTTCCTAGTTAGAATCAAGAATGTTAGACATTTGTGTGAATAAGAACAGTATGTGCAGTGGCGCTAGAAGTAGCAATATTTCTGATTCAAACCATGCACTGGAGAGTTGTTGAGGTTACAGGACTTCTTCCTTTTAAAATTAAGTGCTTTATGATAGAATGAAGTTATTGACTGCTGATCACTTCCAGACACAGAACGGTGGTCTGTTGGTCTCTTCTAGAGTGTAATAGCCTTTCCACATGACGCATATTAATGGAATATCTCATTAATTCCCTAAATATCACTAAACTCTGGTCAAGTCATTATAAGTTTCCATCTCCTTAAAGAAAATTCAGCTGCCTCAAATTTTTCAGCTCTCTGGAAACATTTGCAGAATATGGAATCTGTTAAAACAGCAGCTTCTACATTATAAGATACCAGGATCTTAACCTAGCTATTTTTCTTATTGAGATCAGCATATTCAGCATCCAAATGCAGATAGAAGATTTACACACAGGTTCTTGTTTTGAGATGAATGTGTATCATCTCTTTTCTATACATGGATGCTGCTTTTTCTATCCCATAAAAACCAGAAAATGTGTATGTTTATGGTATGAGTTATCACAATGTTATTACATATTGTCAAAATTAGAGTTTTGTGTTACAGGGTTATTTACTTGTTAAGTTAAATGGCTTAATAGCAAAACAGGCTTTTGCTATGATTATGAAACAGTGATTTATTCTTTTCCTTGATCTTCATGAGTCTGTGATTCATATAAAGTATCCTTTTACACGAAGAGTAGCATTAACACAAAGTGAATTGAATCATATTCATAAGCAGTTTTGAGAGGGAAGATAAAAATATTTTAAAATAATTGTTTTTTAAGAGACAGTCCTAATTTACCAGACACTAATTTCTCATCAGAAAGAATTACAGCTATTTTACAATATCTATAACATTGTGTTGGAAGATTCTACTGACTAGTCTGACCATTATCAGCTGTTTCTTTTCTTTCCATTTAATGGAACTGTACTTTTACTAGTCAGCCCCCAGTTTAGCTTTCTGCTGATGTATTTTATATAGTGGATCTCTTAAACATAGCTTCCTAAATGTGATGATACATTTCTCACTGAGTGAAGTCTGAGTGAAGATTTATTTCAGAACTGATATTAATGAAGACAAAATCTGTGCATAAAGAAAGGTATTAATTAGTGCAATTCAATTAATATATGTGAAACTAGGAAATACCGAGAATGTAAAATTCTCTGAAATGTATTAGGCACGTTATTTTTATTAATATAATTTTTCATTCACAGTTACTCAGCCAGTACAAGCAAAGTCAACTTTTCATTTCAAGTGTGAGTGAATCCTAATACTGTAAAAAATACAAAACCTGCCTATAAGAAGAAATATTAAAATCCCTACTGAAGTAAGTTAAAATACTCAAATTAAATTTTGGCCCAGTCATATATCAGTACTGTCCATAGCATTGTACTTCAAATACTGGAAATTACTGCTACTGAAAATTCTGCTACCAAGAAACAGTTGCATGTAGCCAGACAATTGTTTTGTGCTACAGGAAAACAGTTATGTGAAGACTAATTAAAGGCCATTATAGAGGAGACATGACAGTATATAAAGTGTACAAATGAAGTCTTAACAAAGTCAAGTTCTTTCAGAGACAAAATAATTGTTTAATTTTTTTTAAAAAGAAAAAGTGTAAATGAAAAAAAGTATTTAAAAAAAAAAACCCAGGCTGCTAAGACAAATGGACCTTGTGGCTAGCAGTATGAATGGGCAAGTCCAAAGGAGAAATGAATCATTAATGGCCATCTATTAGACAAAGAAAATTATCCTGCAATATTTGACTTGGTAATCCTAAAAGTCCTTGTACTTACATGTCTTAGCATCTTCTGAATAACATAATCCAGTAAGTGTAAATATTAATGTTCATTTGAAACTTAACAACAGTTCAAAGTTAATCAACAAAAGATCATGAAGGGAAAGGGAAGAATTATAAAATGAAAAGCATAATGCAAATATTGCTTATAATTTTTCACCAAATAATGCTTGCAGACTAGATGTCTGAACTGCTGTTTTTTTGCTAACCTGTATAATTTGTCGGACGATAGCTATTATTTAAAGATAAGTCAGCTTTATATACTGCAGAGCATCCACTTAAATATATTGCTGTCATCAGTATATGAGAAACTGTTCACTATCAGGACTACAATTCATGGCAATCTGAAAAATTCACTGAGCATTTCAGTAGAATAAGTGCGATGTGCCTTTAAGCGAAATACATCCATGTATAAGGCTTTACAGATGCATTCATCAGGCATTAGGGAATAGTTAGAAAAACATAGAAATATACAAACTTTCAGAAGGCTATCATCTTCCCTGGTAACCTCACTGAGGTCTTTAAAAGGGCATCTGTACTCAGGAAAGCATTCAGATTTGTTACTCTGAAAGCAAATGTCCTTGTGCCTTTCTCCTTTTACATACCTCTATTTAATACTTTTCCCCAGACAGCTTCTCATGAATAGGATGTACCTAGGAGTCGGGCATCCTTTTGCAACATGACATCCATGGTAAAAAAGCAGGAGCTCCTGACAGTTAAATGGTTTGTTTGAGTTCATGCTAGATGTCATTATCATCATTGAGATCAAGAGATGAGCCTTCTAATTTGCCAAGGCAATCACTAGCCCAAAATACACATTTATGAGAGTTCTTTCTGGCCAGCTTATTAAAGGTCTAGCCTCTATGCTCAAAATTGAAAAGCACCATCTCACAGTTTGAAGGCCATGATCACATTGAGTGTGATATTTTCACATTGTATTTTGCAGTGTAGTAATTATGCAACTTGCCCCACAATTCTTGAAATTAATGCATTTTTATACTTAATAAAAACACATTTAATAATACTATTTCATTGTCATAAAAATTAAAAGCTACATAATGCATGCACATATAAAGACTGCAGTAATGAAGGTGTTTTAAATAAACAACACAGATTGTAATTCAAGTGCTGAGGCTCAATGGATCCTGAAAGAAAAACTGACTGTACAAATAAAACTAAAATTGCCTTTGGTGTTCTTCATTGTCTAAGAGGAGATGAATATGGCATATGACCAAGGAGGGTGAACAGTGATTGAAAAATTTGAACTTTTTTCTCTAAATAGTCTGCAGCATTGACTTTCTATTAAGAAAGATGAAGAAGTGCACTTGCACTTCAATGGCTTGCAACCTCACCTGTTCCTTATTCTCACCTGTGCCCTGGCCCCTTTTCTATGGCAGAGACCACCAGAGCTGCCAGACATGGCCCTAAAGGCTCCAAGTCCATCTGAGGGAAGCAAGGAAATGGCCATGAGGCTGTTTTCCAGGCAAGCCCTAAGGAGGGCAGACACTCTGAGCAGTTTGGAGCACAGCTCGAGGAACCCCATCCAACCGCACTAGGGAGGTGCCAGGAACTGCTGGAGCTCACGGGCAGCTGAGCTCTCCCTGCTAGGACCTAGGGAAACCCAAAGAAACAACTCAATTATGTGAAGAGATGCAGAGCAGCCCAGGATAAAAAGGGCTCAAAATTGACTCAAATCCATTTTACTCCCACTTGCTGCAAGCTGTGAATTTTGTGTTTTGCACCTTAGAAATGACAAATTTTAAGTGTTTATGTGAGCAGTGTTGTCTTAACTCTTTAAAGTATGTGGCAAAAAGCTAGGTAATCTCAAATTGAAATATTCAGATATGAATTTCAAGAATCCCACAACTGTGAGAGTAGTGTTTGACACATAAGTAGGAAAGGGTTCAGCTGCAAAATTTACAGTTTGAGAATATAAAAGTAAAAGTTCAGAAGGGTTAAAATAAAAAAGTGTCTCGGTCTGTGGATTTTGATTCCACTTTGAGTTGCTCAGTTGCTTTGCTTGTTGTATGTGGATTTTAATGTAATTAAAAGGTTTAGATCTCTATAGTCTGCAAGAGGGACAGTACCACTCAGTTCTTGCATAAAGCAAAATTACTTTTGGAATAGTATGATAAAGTGTGTAAGCATTTCTTATTTAGCTGTGGCCATGTTTTAGTTTCTGTACTGACAAATCAAATAGTATCAGTTCTTCAATACTGAAGAATTGAATGGTATTGTTACAAGTTTTTGGAAAACTGTTTCAGGTTATTCCAATGAAATAGATTCCTGGGCAATAGAAAGAAATAGAAATATATTGAGAATTAGAGGGGGTTCTATTTAGAGTAAGATGGTAAAATGCTAACACAAATATGGTAGTTACCAGGACTTTTTCTGCAAAAAAAAAAATAAATTAATTCCTCATGATTCTATTAGCTATTTTTGTGCCCTTTTTTCTTTTAACCAACCATTAAAAAAGAAGCAAAAAAAGTATCAGCCAACATGATTTTTGGACTTCAAAAAGCTTTCTCCACAGGAGCAGCTGTTAAGGAAGCTAAGTGGTCACTTGGGGAGAGGGAAATCCTCATCATGGAGTAAAAATGGCTAGATAAGAGTCTGAAGTAAAAATATATAGTCGTCCTCTTCTATGGCTGAAAGATTACAGTGGGCTGCGGATGGTTATTTAATAAATGTATCAATGCATTGGAAAGAAAGTTAGGCAGTGAGTTGGTAACATCTGCAAATGGCACAATTAGCTCGGTCACTTAAGTCCAAAGCACACTATGGGAGGACTTCAAAAGGGAACCCTCAGAACTACAGCAGTGGATGACACAATGTCAAATGAAATTCAGCAGTGATGTATGAAAGCTAGCAGGCACTGTAAGAAGTAATTTGAGCTATTTATGACCTCTGTTGGGTTCTAAAAGTATTTAAAAATACTAGGAAAAAAGATCAAGTTATTGTGGACAACTCAATAAACCCTGTGATCTCTGTTAAGTTTTTGGTGGCTTTTCCCCTCTCCTTATAAAGCTTCCAAATAAAAGAAACCCCTCACCACAAAATAAGAAGCAATGGCAACATCTTCCTATCTGTGTGATATTAATCTACATATGGTACAGATGATAGCATATAATGAAGCATCATCTGTTATTCTGACTGTTGTGGTAGAGAAGAAATGAGCAAAAGGAGAGAAGTACATAATCTATTTCCAAGTAAATATGTTGTACCTCTTCCCAATGCACAACAGTAAGTGAAGATTCAGTGGAAGTGAGGAAACGCAAACTTAACATATGTTAAAAGAATGTATTTTCTTCATTAAGTAAGTATCTGAGTGCTAGTCACTGCAAGAATGATCCAAAGTTGTCGGTGCTTTCATTTGGGAGGGTAATTTCGATGGGTAAAGCCAAACTGAAATCTAAGTGCTTTTAGGATCAACCATTACAGGGTGCTGAGTATCCCCCATACAGATTCTTCCTCTGGTTCAGAAATCCAGAGGGGTGAGGTATCAGTGAAGGTCTTAGTTGAGTCTTTCCATCCTTCTGTTCCCTCTGCGGCACAAGAGTTACCCCATCTGTGCCACTATTGAAACACCTGAGGGATTTCTGTGGATAGTCCTAGTCTCATGCTCATGTTTTAGTTAATAGCTAAAGTTTACAGAGTTACACCTGTAGTTAGCCGGACTTCTACATCTGCTAGGCACGTGCTACATGTGTCTCCCTAGAGTTTAAAGGAAAGGATAATCATATAGGCTATAAATAAATGAACTACACGGTTGTACAGGAGGTCTACCAGTCTTATCATGAACAGTCACACAATCATAGCAGTGACATTTACACAGTGTACCTCCACGTGGAATAAATGAGAGGAGAATAAGGAAAATGTAATATTAGTATCTTTTTTAGTGTTATGTATGAAACCGATTAAAATAGATTTCAAGGAGAAAAGTGCATTATGCAGTTGCTCAAACAACTGTACTTTCCAAAATGTTTGAAAAATAGTGGATTTGTGGAAATCCATTAAAAGGTATTCATTAAGATGGCCATGATTCAATCCCTTGATAGTGCATAGGTTTTTGTAGACCTGGGAAGTAAGAGGTCCTACATCCTTTTATTAAATGAGTTTGAACTTGGTATAGGTGGAACATGCTCACATATCTATTGTTCAGCATAAATAAAAGGACCAGATTTTGTCTAAATACACATGGCTGTTTCATCTTTTGCCAGAATGTTTCTTGTCACAATTACAGAAAAGAATCTCAGAAAAAACCCAAACCAAAGAAATTAGTTGAAACCTTGTAATAGTTACTCTTAACTCCAAGGCAAGTCCATGCACCATTCTGCTCTTTGTCTTCTTTGCTTCTTTCTGAAAGTTATTTCTTGCCTTGTGTCTTTTCATATACTTGCAAACTGCCTCTAAATTCCTAAATTCCCTGTTTTCAAGATTAAAAGCTTTTCATCATTCTTTCATCATTTAATAGTCCTCTTAATCCCTAAGTATTTCCTGTTCTCTTCTACATTTTACAGTATTTTCATATCCTCATAAAGACCTCTGTTCCCTGGATGGGGAGGTTGCAGAATTCTCACTGTGGTGTTGCTATTGCTCTCTCCTTTCAATCTCTAGCAAGGCAGGCGAAACTCTTATTTTCCCTTGAACTGCTGCCATGCTCTGAGGTCCCTTCTCTCGATTCTTACCACTAATGTGGTTCTTTGACTTCCTTACTTTTATATGAAAATGCATAAGAACTAGACGTAAAAATGATACATTATGCTTACCAAGCCAGTAGAGGATTAGTCCACACTCATGTTTGGTGTAAGCTAGTTTTGTAGAAGTTAGACATTATCTTGAAATAATATTTCGTTATGAAAAAGAATTCCTTGTTACACGAATGGAAATTCTTATTCTGATTTCCATCTCACTTCTCCTACATGTGACTCTGTATGGAAAAACTCTGCACTTTTACAGTGGAAATAATGCCCAACAAATACTTGTAGGCTGTAAGTACTTAAAATATTTACCTCTCTTGATAGTTCTTCTCCAGTCTATGCTGGAAGCTGCCTAATCACACCTCTTGTATTTCTCTGAAATCCCTCCAAATTGTCAAAGTGTTTCTGATAACAGGATGGCCAGAATGGGATGAGTTAGTAGAAGATCGTTTGACTGATACATCTCATTTCACGCTAATTTTGGCTCCAACTCAGTAGCCATGGTAAATGAGAAAATATTCTCTTACAGTTTTTTTGTATATAAGTTATCTCAATGAACCAAATTTATATAGAAAAAAATGCTAGTGCAAGCTTTCTGCCCCAGGACTTTCCAAGTACGCTATGCAGTATATCATATAAAAATGTCTATTATATAAAAATGGAAGTAGAATTGGTTTTTTGTAATTTATAGTTTTCCTTCAACATTGCCTTTTCCATGTATTTTCTGGATCCAGTTTGTGTGCTGCAGGTTGTTCCTCTAAAAATGTAAAATTAACTTAATTTTTTTGCAAAATTAAGTTCAAATATTCTTTATCTGCAGTTAGACATTTCCAGATCACATTTGTATATCCAGACATGAAATAGAATTGTGACATTCAGGACCCCACCAGTTAATTTGTGTTAATTCCTGATCAGTGTTGTGTCCCCCATTTAGTCTCTAAAGTGCACACCGGTATTTCTCACCAAGTTTGCACTCATACCTGTCACTCTGCTTTTGCCACTGATTTCCTTTCAGAGCTGCTAAGAGCATGGTGGTCATTTATGCATTGATTGGATGAAATACACTTCAATGCAAACTGCTTATGTAAATACTTAAATTCAGAAAACAGGTTTTGTATGACTATGAAAGACTGTTCAAATTTTGAATTTCATATACAGTCTGCATATGCTCACTTAAAAAATTACTAGTTACAATCACTTAAAATATTACCAATTTCACTCAACTTGGTTAAACCTCTGTAAAACCATAGGTGATATTTTTATTTCCATGTTTCCTCTGACAGTCTTGATTCTAATTTTTACAAATTCTTTTTTTAAACCATTACTCAGCACTGATTTAGAAAAACAGTAAGATTCATTAATCATATGTTAAGGATACCATAACATGTCCTTTCACTAACTTACAGTGGTCCTGAGTAAGAGTCAGGATTTATCCTTATGTACTATGCTTGAGTGTCATCTGAAGTACGGCTGTTTCCTGCTGTGAATACAGGGAAATAGCATTGACGTTCAATGCCAATTTCAGATAATTCTTGGCTGTAGTCCTGAAAGAGAGGAGTGAATAGACCTTAACGAATTACATGACTGGATTTGCACAGATAAATCCTTTGCTTGAGATCACTTTAGCAGATTTATTTTGAAGTGAAAGGATGGTCTGTGAAAGAAATGCTGTTGCTCCATCAAGTCTATTTTATCCCTTTAGGAAGTGAGCTGATATGTACATAGGTACTGTGGATTTTACACCCACACCTATTTTTCATATTTGAAACTAAAAATCCTGCCTTCAGATTAGACAATGAGTCAATTTTTGCCTATTAAGAGCAGAATGCAAACTGGAAGAGCTTAGAGTGAGAGGTTTCCAGGACACACAATCACGAGCACTAATAATCATACTAAGACTCTAGGTGAACAAATGTGATGTGCCACTTGATACTTTATGATCTTTCCTTACTATTTTTTTTTTGCCTTTTTTTCCCCTCCAAATAGATGTTGGTTTTAAAGAAATTCAAAATACTGTATTTTTCTTTTTTCAAAAGTAGTAGTAAAAATTGTAAGAAATTAGGTTAATAATGAACAGAATATTTTTAGCGCTCATTTACCTCACTCATAATCTGGGAATACATTAGTATGAATACTAAGACAGTTTGAGCAGTAGTTTTCCCGGGGAAAAAGGGGAAATTGTGTTGATGTAGTGTAGCTTGCTGTGCTTTTTTTGAGGGGTGAGTGCCTGGTATTTAAAATAGAAAACTGCTGCTCTGTTGTCACTAGCTAAAGTAGGGACAGGAGTGCAGAAGATAATTTTAAACAATTGAAATCTGTAAGAACTGATGGAGAGTATACTTTCTGATACTGCTCACTGAATAATGGAAATGCTTGTTGACTCATTTGCTGAATGTTAAGAATGAAGAAAACCAGCACTGTTTGGAAGGCTGAAAAAGTACTGTGCTTCAACATGTTTTTGAAAAATTCTTAAAAAAAGGCTTAATAGTGCCACTTTTCTATGGAAAAGGGTTATGTGACACTTCTCCTGCAGGTGGGTTTAGCAAGGCAGTCCGCCACTTCTGAGTTGTTTTGACCTACGTTATAAATGTGGGGACTTACACATTTGGCTAGATCAGAGTTTCTTTGCAACCCAGAAAGCCCTGCAGTTACCTAACTAAAATCCACAGAAAATTTTGGTAATTCATTTTTCAGATAACTATGCTTATGATCTCTGTACCTTGTAGAGAGGTATAATGTTTCTGTTTAATAAAGGAAAATTTCTAAGAATCTCTCAGTTGCTTACTTATGGCTTTATGAAGAACTTTAATCCTCCAGTAGTGTAATATAGTAGTATATTTGCTTAGTTTCCTGTATATTTTATTAGTGGAATAATTCTCTCTTTAAAATAGTCAGTTATGTATTTTATGACATGTAGGGCATAATAGCTTTTAACTGTGTTTTATCAGACTGACCTAGAGAAAGTATCATCCAACTGGCTTTCTAAACTTCCCAGATGTAGTTGAAGTACCTGATTTTGTCATTAGGAGTTGCATTTGTAACTTTTCCCTCTTTGCAAAGTTCCCAAGAAGGATCCCAGAGGATCACAGGATGGAGAGAGAAAACAAAAGCAATTATTAAAGAACATGTTACTATTGGCTAGCTGCTCTTGTTGGATTTTATTGACTTTGCTTCTTTGTCTTCTGGGGTACCTGCGCTCAGCAAACTTCAGGGGCTGATGGTACAAAGTAGTTCACATATTGGTAACAAGAGACTCCTTGCACCAGAGAACTAATGTTCAAAGGCAGCACAGTTACCACTGCTCATGTTGAACATAGCGTGGAATTCGACTTCTGTGAAACAATTGCAAAGAGGCTTTGTAATCACTGTAATAATATCCATGGAAAACAGAGAAGAGCTGGGAAAAAAGGACGTTTTAGTGAGTATAGAAGGACAGCACGTTATACCATTACCTGTCCCATGTACCCTCTGTCCTCCTTCAGTTCTTGAAAACATGTTACTACATTTCTGTGTTATTTCATTTTTCTCACCTGGCAACTCTCCTGCTATTATCCAAACCAGTTCTTTTTCCTTATAGCCACCTCATACCCTATTGTTAGAGGGATCATCTGTGCTTACCTAATTCCAGGAAGATCTTTGGCATCCACTTATATGCAGTGTTGAAGACAGGATGTTGAGCAAGAAGGCCCTTGGATCTAACCCATTATGGCCATTTTTATGTTACAAAACAGACTAAAATTTACTTTTCTCTAATTGCTGGTTATCCTATTGGCATCTCTCCTACTGGCATGGAACCTTATTTTTTTAAAAGTGTAGTGCAGCTTTCACTTCTTCATGGAGAAAACAGGTGTATCGGAAAGGATTTACTCAATTTCCTTGTGTTGCCATCCTAAACTGCAGTTTTGGACCCTGTGAAGGCAAGGCCAAGGCTCATACAGCAGGATTTCACACACAAAAAAACGTGCCTTTCAACGTGCCATTGCAACCTAATCATCAAAGATGAAGAAAATATGCCTTTATTATCTAATACCTGCATGATCTCAGGTCCATGCTCAAGGCCATATCCTCTTGCGGACATGCAAAAGTTAACTTTAAGCTAACATTTCATGTCAAATTTGCTTTATTAAAAAGGAAGCTATGTTTGAGGGGCTATTTTAAAGGTAAATTAGTGTGGACTTGAGAAGGCTTTTTTCTCTATGTGCAATAATTCTTTAAGCTACCCCTTTATTGCTGATCTCTTTCGGCCAGCTGGTGGGCTCCTAGGCAGAGTCTGTCACATGCATGTGTCATGTGGATTTCTGATGCACTTGCAAATACTGTGATCCCTAGAGAAGCATGGTCCTTTTTGGGCTGAAATGCTCAGTCATTGTGATGAGATGTTCTGCTTAGGAATTCAGGGCACAACGTAGACCTAGCTGTGGATCGTGCCATTCCACCTTTTTTTTCATAAGTAATGGATGTGATATGTTTCACAACGATATGTTTCGTCTTATGTTGTTGCTCTCAGATTGCACGTGTGAGAACACAGCATCTCGAAAAGGTTTACAAACACGGATGCGGTGTCTGATGGCACTTAATTTGTGAAGGAAAAGGCATATGTTTGCCTTGTGGTGTGTGCCTGTAGATCAAAATCCAATGAAAAGAGTACTGACTACATCAGTGATAGGCATGTTACTACCAAAAAAAAGAAAAAAAAAAAAAGCTAAATGCTATATGGACATAACATACAATTTATTGATTCTCTCTGTATCGTTTATGGCTCTAATGGACTTTATGAAAGCCCTTAGCCAGTCTATTTTACCTTTGTAAATAATTGACTGAGAACACAGTTCTAAATTGAGTAAGTAAAATGAAATACATTCAAGAAGACTGTACAGGTAGTTATGTGTATATGGTACATTTAAGCCCTTTTTGGCAAAGTTCAAAAAACTTCTTCATAGTGTCTGAAAATCAGAGATCTAATTTTGGTTCTAAATCTGTTGTCACAACTATCCGTAGCTCTGCAGTGATTTGCATTTCAAGTGTACTGGAATCTCTGAGCACCTCCTTTGTCTGTTTTATAATTACTGTTAATACCTGATTTCACAGTTATTTATAGCCTTGATGTATTACTTGACTGTTGCTAATATCTCACTTACTATTCTGACCACCTTGAACAGCTTTCTACATGATACTTCCCGGAGTGTCTAGTCTTTTATCCTCTGGCTGTATCTTCTAATTTCTCTCTGGCTGTAACATAGTTTCATATCTTTGCCTCAGACAGTATTTTTAATTTTGTATTGCAAGGTTCAATGTGGATGCCAGGGAGAGTAGTAAGGCTAGTGCACAGACAGCAAAGGGGACCCTTAGTGCCCTAAAGATGTGACTTTGAGAGGCCATGGTTCACGCAGCTCTTGGTTCCAACTAAGTATAGGGCCACTTATATTCTGCCTAAGTTCAGGTTGCCACTGAAAGGAGAACTCCATCCTCTTGCCAGTGGCACTCATTTTCATCTGGACTTTTGTACTGGTGCTTAGTTTTTGTGGCTGTTTAACGAGCTAGATTAAGGATTGATCCAGCTGCAAACTAATCTTGTATTTCTTCTGATTTGCTTTTTGGGTCAGTTCCCTGATCTGCTTTATGATGCAGCTGTAAGACGCAAGTGTCAGCACAAACAAGGTGGAGGAACAAATGACCGAGGTCAGGAGGGAGGGCAGAAAGGACTACCTCTTCTGGCAGATGTCTTGATTTACGCTACAGGTTGAAGGTCCTGGGTTGCACACTCACTGAGAACTGACAAAAGGGAATTGCTGCCTTGCACTGGAGCAAGAGCCTGCCAAAAAGGTGGTTGGCAACATCTCTCATCTTTAAATGGCAGCAGCTTCTGGCTCTCTGTTCAGTTTCTATTGACAAGCTTTGTCTTTAATACAGGAGATGTATATGAAGTCTGGCACTCCAGCCTTAGAAAGTTGTTCATCCCTGCTGCAGAGCACCCAGTGGTACAGGTTACATAAAGGTCTCTCTGCAGTGTAAACTGGCATAACTAAATGCCTTATAGAAGATAAGCATAATTACCCAACCCCCTAGGTAGAAGCACCCACAACATTTGCCAAACAAAAATTCAGATAATTGGAAGATCTGGCTTAGCACATTCTGAAATTGGCGTGTCAGATCTAAAAATCTCTGATTCAGTCATTCTAGCTTGGTGAGTTGGATTTCCAGTCAGGAGATTAATTCAGCAAGGCTTAGGTTTTAAATCAGATATCTAAAAAACACCAAAGCCTTTGCCTCAGGGTCTGCCATGGGAGTTACATTCCTGGATAAATCAGAATACCATCTGTACTGCCAACTGCAATGTGAGACATTTAGGCGCAGTTTTTCTAAGCAACCAAAGGCACCTAACAAAAACAGGTAATATCTCTCTCCAGGCTACTTTACTTTTCCTAGATTGTCCTAGGCCTCTGAAGGGTGTATTTCAGGTTGTGACTCAAAGTTACGTAGATTTGACTTACCTGAAACCCTAGGCAGGCAGACAGGCAGGCAGATGGCACATAATGGGCCATGTCTGAACTGGATAATAAATCCTGTTTACTAAAAATGGAGGCAAATAGTTTTGACAAGAAAGAGTCTGAACTAGAGAGGGCTGTTGGTGATAAAGTGGAAGAACTGTGTTGAATGGATAGTAGATGAAGTTTATACTGTTGAACTGTGCTGATGATTTTGGCAAGGTTGATCATGGGAGACACAGCAGAAGCTCAGTTATTGGGCAGTGGCAGCTGTTCTGTCAAAATAGACTCCCTTTTGTGATACTTACATTAGTTATCAGGCAAAATTTTAACCATAGTTAAGGGTAAATAGGCATCAGGAACTGAAGGGAGAAAGCTTATTACATTGTAATTAAGTGCAAGCTACATACCTTTAATTTTAGAATGTTTATGTAGATCTATACATGTTAGTGGACAGAAATGTAGGTCTCAATACCCTGAAGTTTGCCCCAGAGTGATGTAGTAATTACCTAGTTATGAGTTGTGCATGTTAATTTTTGCAGACGATTTATCTAGTTTATCTGGCTTTTAAAGACATGATATTTTCCTTCTTTTTTATTTTTACTTTTTTAAATGCTCCTATTTTCACAACAGTACAGATAACATTTAAGAGTGCATTCCTATAATTATGAGTGAAGGAGGGAAGCACAGGCAAGAGCAGACAGCAAGAAGCAAGAGCTGAAGGTACTGAGTTAATCTGTGAGGAGGAGATAATGGGCAATAACACGAAGCCAGAGTAGAGATGTGGCCAGCGTGGCAAGCAGAGAGGATACTTTTATCAGCATTGTTTCAAGCCAGCTATAACAGTAAGTTTTTAAAAAGGAAAAGAAGCAATTACAGTTGCAAACTCTAATTGAATTTTGAAAAACCTTTTAATAATGTTCTGATAGGGAACTACATCTTTACCTAAGCGACAGAGGCATGTTCTGAATGTGTCTTGCTTACCTGCCTGAAGAGAAACATGTATCCAATGGCAAATTTTGGTTTATTTTGTAATTGAGAGCACATGCTTATGTATTTGTAATTTAAGGCCTAGGGTAGGGACTATGTTGTGGGTATTTTTGTTAGTGAGGTCTGGGCTAGGCATGAAACACCTCCACTGTAAATGTATTTGATATTCTGTTTTGTCTGAAAAGTAATCAAAGATACAAATAATGAGTCTTCAATATTCATTGTTATTTACCTCTGAAAGATTCATCTGGTTTGCTTTGTGATTGCTTTTCTAAAGGAAACGATGCATTGTAATCAATTTACTGTGTGCAGTTTTAAATGTCAGGGACATTTTTGTTACTTACCTGGCAGACTCATGCAGTAAGGGATGATGCAGACTTTTTGAAGTAAGGCTATTTTAAGGATTAATTTCTAAGAGAAATCAGGTTCAGCATATCTAAGTACAGTATATGATTTAATATTGTTTGTACTTTTTAAAATGTAAAGCAGAGCAGCATTTCAAGAAACAGCTAAGATGCATGAATTGAGGTATATTTTTGATATTTATTTCATTCCATCACTATTTTTCTGATGATTCTTTCAAATATGATAGATACACAAACTATTTTGAGTATTTGAGTTGATACACAACACTTTTGAGTATTGACATTGTGTTTGAAAGTTCTCGGGAAATAGTAAACATTTCTTTACTATCAAAATACATATTTGAGTGTATGATTCAATTTAAAATGTCATAATCATAAAATGTTTAAGGAAACAAACTGCTCTATGCGCTAATTTGAAAAAAAAGAACTTTTAAAGTGGAACTGCATGTAGCTTTTGTAGATACTTAGGCCTCTCTTCACTGTTGGTTGAGTTTATTTAAAGAGCTTTTCTAGTCACCTTTGAACCCAAATGATTTCTCCAGATGTACAGAAGTGAACAATGTAAAAATCTTGCTGCTTCAGCAGAACAGGATCCAGCTGGCAGGGAACTGGATCTGCAAGTCATTGGTTACAGCTGTGTTTCGATTTATGTGATGGTTGAAAAAATAAATTACTAGATTAAATGGGTAGAAAGAGGACTCTTTGTTTAGCCCTTGTGTGGGGACTGAAAGTGTTTATGGTGCTATTTTCTACAGAGCCTTTGCAAAGTAAACCGGACAAATAGACTTATTCAAAACTTCTCTGAAATGTTGCACATTCAGCTTTATTTCTTTACAGAAGAAACTGTATGTTTCTGTGTAACGCTGTCAGCCAGCAACCATTTTTAAGGTCTCTTGGCCTTTGAGAGGGGCAGTAGCATTTTAGCAATGTCTTTTAGGCATTGCAGTTTATCACTGGAAGGCAGTTTCCTTTAGTTGAACATTTTAAAATGCATTTCTTGGCATGCACACAAATACATGTAGGGACTTTGTCAAACTCGTAACTTTTTAATGGGTTTAATATTTCAGCTTTGTATACCACTTACCTTTTGCTCTACATAATAATGCTGATGTAATTGTAAATTGGGTGCACAGTAATTTACAGAGCAGGCACAATGAAATCAGAAACTAATGCCAAGTGTTTGGATTATCATATATCCTATTTCAATGTTCTAATGATGTAGCTGAATAATTTCTTCGAGACAGTGATTATGCCTTATTACCTGATATCCTGATTCTGCAAAGATTTACATGCTTAATTTTCCTGAACAGTTCCACCGTCTTCACTAGGGCTGTACGGTGCATAGAGCTCATCACAGCTCTGTTAACTATTTTGCTAAGAAATGTGTTAATTTCTGTAAATTCCTTGCAAGGGTATGGTCCTGTGAAGTCCCATGAGCTGCCTTTTCCATTGAGGGTAGCTTGGGCTGCAGGAGTCCAGACGTAACATCTTGCAGTGAAGTCCTGACTCCACTGAAGTCAGTGAGCATTTTGCCACTGACTTTTCTTAGGCTACAATTTCACCTTTAGAACTGGATTTTAATGCTTTCACTTACAACAAATATCACAGGACCCACAAGTGGTTTCTCTTAAGTAGTGCAACTGCTTGTGAAGTGCTAGGCTACCAAATGTGAACAAAAGATTTACTACTAGACCAACAGTAGTTTTAAAGGCTTCTTGCAGATGCTACAGAAAGATAAATAATAGCATATTACTTTCAGTCACGACAGACAGTGATAGTGCATTTTTTAAGGCTTTAGCTGGCTTTCAGCATAATAGTTTGCAAAGCCAGGAGCTTTTCAGCACTTATATCTGTTTATTCAGCAATATTTCCTAGCAATTATTTCAGGCTGACTGTTTAGTTTCATTTTACAGTCATAAAGCAGTCAGTAGCTGTAGCCAGGTATCAGTTACATTCTGTTTATTAAAACATTTCTAAACCAGTGTATAAACGTGGAAATCATGGTTGTGATTAGATCATAATTGTTGTCCTATCAAGATCTAATTACTTTTCTAGAAACAGTTTGCACAAATCATTTTCAAAGGATTGCCTTTATAAAATCCTACAAAATGCTGACCAAGGAGAGCTAAATACCAGAACAGGAATTCTTTTCCATGGCAAAAATGAAATCAAACAAGTTGGCCAAGCTCCATCTTAAGCCACCCTCAGAAATACCAGAGAGGGGCTTAAAATATTTGAAATATAATATTTCCCCTCCCCCCTTTTTATTGTTGTCCCCTAGCAGCATTATTACATTAAGATCCATGCGACAGAAAGTCGTGGTGATGCAGAATAAATAACCATAATGTATCAAAAGCAGACAAAGGTGTGATTGATCTGTCTGGAATTGGCAGACTCTTTCGCTGTGTCAGGCTGTTTCTTTGATCAATGAAGGTATAGCCTCTGACCCTTAAAAAAATCAATGAGATTGATTGAAAGGAGAGAGAGAACTGTGAGAATGCAGGATAGCTTTAACCTTCACTGTCTAGAAAATTTAAAATATTCTGGTTTCACAGGCACTGAACCTGCTATTTTGTATTTTCTTATTAAAAAGCTTTGCTTTTCCCCAGCCTACTTTTGAAACCTTTTAAAACAAGGCTATAGAAATGGTGTGTCCAAACGTTTCTCACAAATATTTATCTTCAAATCACATTGTTAAGAAAATAGGAGGGTTTTGGTTTTTTTTCTATAGCAGAATTCTGTGCACTCTGTTATTGTTTGCAGTATGTTACAGACTGCCTTTAATTTCCTTTTATAAACTCCTATTTGACGTATCCATACCCAAGAATCAGTGCTAAGGAAAATAGTTCAGATCATTTCAGAGACACTGTCCGTCTGAATAAAGTTACTTCAGTCGCCCTATTTTCAGGATCAGATCCACTGGTGATTGCAACAATAGTGTGAAACCAGCATGGAGGGGTGCCTTCTGGGAATAAACAACATATTTTGGCAAGCTTGTTCCATGTCATCATGCATTTTTATCGATTTTATATATATATATCTGTATATGTGTATACCTAATTAGTAAGGAAAGAATAAAAATGTCATACTGGAAAATTGATGAAGCGGGATTTTTAAAATAGCACTTGACACTTTACATCTTTCTTGTTGAACAGACTGCAAAGGCAAACTTGACTGATTAGTCAAAAACAGTCTTATGAACAGTTGGAATCTCATTTTAGTACCAGGCCCTTTCTTTACGTTGTGCTGATGCTGTATTAAGCAGGAACACAAAGCAATTAGTGAAGTAAGTATAAAAAGTGTTCCTAAATAGAAAAGTTAATTCAGTCATTATTTTACACTTTTAAAGCTCAAGAAAACGTAGGTAAAAAAAGGATAAATAGCTTAGTGGTTAGTTTTCATAAATAATTACTTTTTTAATTGAAAATTTCAGTGAAATCAAGGTCTATAGAATAATATTCATATACTTCCAATGTAACTCAGTCTGCAATAATTTCTGTTGTCCTATGTCTGTGTTTTAATAAAGGACAGGTAAATGGACAAGTCAGCAAGGAGACAGTATAATAGCATTTCTTGAGTAAGAAGGAGCTTGCGTAGGGAGAGAATGATATTGCTGTTTCTCTGTATTTTTATTTGGGTGATTTCCTTTCTGCAATAGATTGTGTAGGCTATATCTATATTTTTAATACTTCACATTCAGGTGGGAATTTCAGCTACGTTACAGAAAGCACTGTTGCTGAAAAATAAGGCAAAGTCAGGGTGTGGCATTTCTAAACAAGAAATTAAGAGGGTAGATTTTTGTGATAGATCTGGGACTTGATAGGTGTGGGATTCTTCTGAAGTCTTTATCCCCCTGCAATTCATCAGTGAGTCGGGAAGGTATAATGGAAAATCATACAAAACTATGGTATATGCTTAGACACAGGTCACTAACAGTCTCATTCTTCTAAGTAGTTTAAGTGCAATATTAAAGTAAGCTAAAACTTCTATTTTAATGGGTGTCCCTTTTTTTGTGCACTGTGATGGAGAAACTTTTGCTCCTAGAAAAAGAAGAGGGATGAGGGTGTTACCCCTCAGTTGGAACACACTGAGGATATGAAGATGAGAACTGTAAAATCAGAGTAATGTTTGATATTAGTGCATTTCTCCCTTTGTGTTAGACATGTTCTGATTTTGCTCCAATAGTATCTAATTCTTGTGATCAATACTCTTAGCATTATGATTTTTTATTCCAGAGAATCCTTATCTTTCACACAAAGTTTGTGTTCATATTGCAAATTATTGTGCTCTTGTTGTCTAAGAAACAAAAGGTTCATCCTGTATTTGAAAGGGCTTTGATATCTGACATCCACATCCTGCCTCACCTTCCCTCTCTGTCCATAAGTAATAATCCAGGAAATGCCTTTTTCCCACCCCCCCTCCTTTTTGGGTTGTTTCAGCAATGGCTGCTACTCTCATTCTGTTTTTCATGTACACAAACTGCGTCTTTCCAGTGCGGATGTGAATGCTGTCCCCTTGTGGATGATGCTCACAGTCTTAACTGTTGCCTGCAAAACTGAGCAGAACCCTTCATTCAGTTGAAGGTGTGTCTGGTGCATTGCGTGCATTTAGCATTACTAAAGGACAGAATTCAGGTTCTTTTTGTATCTCATCCCACTGTCAGCTAAATCTTTCCCAGGAAAGATGCAAAGCTGAGGTCATTTTTTTCCATCTGTGAGGAGTCAGTGACCGTAACAAAGCCACTCCTGGTTGAGGTATAAGCCTGTTTAAAAGCACCTATGCTAGCAGTTGTATAATTTTCTGGACTAATTTTTTACTTTTCTACTAATGAAAACAGCTGGGTCATTAAATCCAGCAATCGATCTCCAATTATAACCTGTCTTGGATAGCGCAGTGCCCTGCCCTGGCAGGTGCCCTCCCAGCATCCAGGGTCCTGGCCTCGGCCTCTACTGTGAAACAACTATGTGCTGCCCCTGTTCCTTATCTGCTCCTAACACCTCTAGGAGCACAAATTCCTCCCCAAAATATCATTGCCATGTCACAGGGTCTAATTCTGCTCTTTGGCATTCACAGGGCTGTGGGGAGTAAGGCTGTGTGTTCGGTCTCTCCAGCTGAAAAGCACATCTATGGTTAAAAAAGGTGTGGTTCTGCTTGGAAACAGAGGCAGTCTGTACAGACAGTGATGTAGCTGTAAATGCAGTGGGGTTTTCTTTCACTATTATTATTTAAGTCTATCAGCAGAATAAATAAAACTTAAGAGAACAAATTTCTCGATACCTGCTACCTGGATTCTTTCTTTCCTCCTGAGAAACTGAGAGAAGGATATGTGGCAATTGCTGGAGCATTTTTATGAAAAGCTTTTCGATCTTTTCGGGAGCTGCACAGGAATAAAAAAAAAGTTAAATGGATGACATTTAATCTTCGTACAGCGAATAGTAATTACAGGCAAGATTTTAAAGTTGCTCTGCTTGTATTCAAACCTGATGTTTCTTTTATCTTTGCATCGCATGGGGATTTACTGTACTGTGGATGCAAAATGTAAATGATTGGGCAATTCCATGAAATTCAGACATGCATACAAAAATGTCTTTCCAACTTTTTCACACTTACCCTCAAACTGAAAATGGATTTTCCTAGTGGTTGATTAACCAGAAATGAGTTGTTCCTAACTAGGATGAGAGGAGAGGAGTTCTATAGTCTTGGATTAGTGAGAGGAGTGAACGGCTTCAGTTTAATTCAACTAGTCTTCTATTTTTAATCTCCAAGGAAACAGCTGAGTTGAATTTTAATTAAACAGCAGTCTTTGATCCACCCAGCCACTCCCGGGGGCATAATAATAATATATAAGCGCACACGAAGCAAATATATAATAGGTACATTTAAAGGAGTGCATCTAACTTTGCAATATTCTCATTTAAAATGTTTCTTCCTGACCCATGCTTATATTATTTAAATAGGGAAAGGGAAAAATAGTGGGAAATGCTAAGTTAAACTTTGAGGATCTGAAAGGTAGGGCAGCAGAGCAAGTGTAAGTTCCCATTTTGAGGATGTATAAGGGTTAATGATTAGAAGAGTGGAATCAAGAAAGACCTTAAGCCCAGATCTATGACAGTGGTAATTGAGCTGATTGATTACGACATCTCGTTTCAGACGACTATTGATTTAATCTCGTCTGCAGTCCCATTGGCCTCAGAGGTGCTCCCGAGTAAGGCTCAGCACTTGAACGTGGGTACTCTGCCCTACTCACTGGCTGGATATAAATTTCCAGATTCTGCAGCCATTTAGAATTTTCACTTGTCTTCATGCTTTTATTCAAAAGCTTCCGATTTCAGCAAGCTAATGTTTTTAACCATTAAGGGGGCAGGCACAGGGAAAATGAGATGGCACAGGCTGAAAAGGGTGGGTTTTCAAAAAAAAAAAACCAGCAAGACAGAGAGCTGGGGCTATGTGGCTAGTATTTGCATCTGTTGTTTCTGATTCGCAGAGCTAGCAAAGGCTGCTTTTGGAGGCAGTCCACAAAGCTGGGCTATCAGTAGGCAGTTTGCTGTACGCGCACGTTCAATTATTAAAATAGTAGACTTTTTTTTTTTCTGTCTGATAGCCATAGCGAGGTCATGACATTAATTTATCCAGGGTATTGTGGGTAACTATACAGAAAAAAAGCATAAAGGGCACAGATGCTGGAGCAGCAAAAAATGGATGGGTCTGAGCAAAAGGAGATTAAGAGGCGATGACCAATCTAATGTACGTATAGCAGTAAGAAGCCGGCATCCGTCACAGACTATTGATGGCAATAAGTATTTTAAGCCATGCTGTGCATGTGTTAATTTTTTTTATATATACCTCAGTAAATGCTAAGCCGAATGCTATAATCCTGTGTTTTTTCAGTTTCCCAAATTTGATTTCGGTCTTGTTTTTGTTGTCTCATGCTTGGCGTTCTCCGCTCGCTCTCTGTATCTGTGGGTGTGTGTCTGTCTCCGTCTCTCCCTTTCTCTGAGATTACAGACTTAACTGTTTCCTAATTGTCTACTTTCCTCCGTCCTTTACCTAAGAAATTAATTACCATCACGACAGCCGGTCATGAGCGCGTACGAACTGGGCGTAGGGCGTGTACCCCGGCGTTTTGGCTTCCTTTCTTTACTTCAGGACTGTGCGGTGTTTTCTTTTGGACCTTTCCTGCGAGCGGGTGCCCTTCGTGTTTGCTACCACTGCAAGGTTGCCAAGCGGCTACCTGAGCCGGGACTGCGTTGTAGCACTGCATCCTGGGACCTGCCTGCCTGGCTAAGCCGAGAGTTTCTACAGCACCAGGCAGCTTTAAGAATTGGCTGGTGAATTACGTATCACCTGTGCCCCCCCCCCAACTCCCCGGTAAATAATTTTTATACCACGAATCACAGTGGTGTGGTATTGTCTGGAAAAATAATTCCCAAATACTGTTGGCGTAAAAAGGGAAAAGCCGAAAGATTGTCAACACCTTAAGTCATTAAAGTCCCTTGCCTTAAGAACAAAGGAACAAGGTAAAAATGCACACAATAATTATGCTCTGTGGATTTTCATAGCCTGTCAGACAACTTGTGCCTGTGTTTCAGTTAACAGCCTTTGTGCTTTTTTTTGTGTTGTGTATCTTATATACGCTTCTTGAGTTTCTGTGTGTGTATGTTCGATGTACGTGTATGTGTGCAGACTGCTCTACCAACACGGAGCAAATACCATACAGATAAATGCACAAGCATGGCTCAGACATGCATTTTCAGTACTTGGTGTGGTGGTGCAGGTGAATTGCCATTGTTCTCTCACAGTGTTCCCTCTGATGCAAGCAACTTCTATTTTTTTATTTTATTTTTAATTAAGAAGTCTAAAAGAAAAAAAGGGGAAAAAAAAAGAAAAAAATTGCTTAGTCCAGTTAAATACCGATTGAAGTCCAGAAACTCATGGTTTCAGCACAGTGAATGGGTATTCAGACCCTGGCAGTGTTTTGGCTATGAGACAATTCCTACTTATAAAGAGCACAATGAGTGGGGGAGAAAAAGGTATCATTAATTTTGAGGAAGATTAATATTAGTCTTTTTAATTTTCATTATTTTCTGAATAAATGAATCCTTGTAGCTTTTGAGAGCTAGTGTGTCCTTCCCACTGGTATTTATTCGAGCAAAGGAAAAAATGAAGAAGGCGTAGAATAAACTCCTAAGACTGTTCAAGAATTACTGGCATTATTTCTCTCTACATCACGTGTGAGCCTGGGTTGCCTGCTATTCCTGAGGCAGAGGATCGAGGATGAAAGTCTGTGTGTCAGAGCCTGTTTTCACAACTGCATTTGGAGATCTGTCTTATTGATTAGGAAAAAAAGGGGGTGGGAATAGGAGTGTGAGGTGAGGGGAGGACCGACTGACTACTGGCTTATTGCAGCTCAAGACATTTTCTTCCGGAAAGATGTCAAACAACTGAGACACAGCAACAGAGGAAGTAGAAAGGTGGAAAAATAAGAAGAGGGACCCTTTGGAAGAAATGAAGGCATTCCTTATGAGAGCCTTGAGGCTTTTTATTTTTTTTCTTCTAACATCTGACCCACAAGGGCTAGAGTGACAGCGTCACGCAAATGCTGCAGTCCAGCAGGTCTGAGAGAGGGTGGATGCTAGAGAGTGAGTTAATGTTAATGATGAGTGCAGTGAAAATACCAGCCGATACCACCCCCTCCACACACAACTGCTCTGAGTCAGCATCCGCTGCTTTGCCTTGCCTTTTTGTGCGTGTGCGCGCGCGCGCATGTGTATGTGTGTGTGTGTGTGTGTATGTGTGCGCGTGTGTGTGTGTGTGTGTGTGTGCTAGTGACTCTGTGTGTGCATGGAAGGTAAAGCCAGTCAGTCAGTGAGAAGCAAAGGTACGTTTGAGAGCAACTAAAATCTGACTGATTTCCATCTTCAGAGCATCAGATGTATTCCCTAAAGAGGATGGGTCTATGCGATGGGGGTGGTATAATTATGTTAATGTCATATTTATAGAGGGGAGAGATTTTTCATTCTAATTATTGATTTGAAAGCTGTGGTCAAAATTGTTTGTTAAATCATGATCAGCTTTAAAAAAAAGAAATTGAATGAAATCTAGGGACTGCTGTACATATATATATATATATCTCAGATATATATTTTGTTTTGTTTAACTATTTTGTGTCTGAGGCATAACTGATTGAATGGTGCACAGTGACAAAGAAACGGCTCTTATATAATGTTGCATTATGTATCATCAGCTGCAATAATATTTTAAATGATCCAAAATGTTCTGAAATCTGTAGTATCATTCTGGAGGGGAGGGTGAAGGGCAGGGGTGGGGGTAGGGGGCACTGGCAAATCTTTTCTTCAGCAGAGTGCTATGTACAGCTTTCTTGTAAATGGATGATTCACCTGTTCGACCAGCAGAGATTCTAATTCTTCCCCCCCTTTCTCTTTTTTTTTTCCTTTTTAAAGCTGAACGGCTTCCCGAAGAGCACTGAGTTTTCTATGCCAGATTCTGCTCCAGTGGCTAAGAACTTTTTTGCTGGGGGTTTTTTTTTTTTTAGG